>NW_010124467.1:0-276 GCF_000699245.1 Pterocles gutturalis
CCCCCAGCCAAGGGCTAACCCGTCACATTTTGAAAGGTCAGACTTTTTTGAAAATGCATATGAGAAGGTGGCATTTGTTTACATCAGAATATCAGCTGTAGTTAGTAGCATTTAAAATACTTGTACCTGTTATTTCATTATAGATTAACTGACAAGACCAAAAAATGGTCTAAATTTTGAGATAAAACAGCATTTGTCTTTGTACTTTGCCCTTTGTTTCCTAGTAATTAAAATTGTCTTTCCTCTGAATTATAAACAGCGCTCCTTAACTTATAG
>NW_010124467.1:311-1375 GCF_000699245.1 Pterocles gutturalis
TTCTCTTCCAAAAATCAAATAATCTCCTTTTATAGCCATTAAAATAGCTCTAATTTTTTCAATTGTCAGCAATCCAAATATTTAAAGGCACTGCGCAGTAAAACCTCATAAAACAACAAATATTTAAATGCCACACAATGAAAACTGTGAATCATCATAGCAGAAGTGATGAATACTGTCCTTAAAGCCAGTTAAGCATACTGGGTGTTTGTCTTTCTTCAAGTGGTAGATTCTAAGACTAGTGCTGCTCTTTTTGGAGTCCTGTGAGCGTCCACTTTCATGTCAGTGTATGCTCTCTATGAGAGTTCTTCACCCCAAGAACTCTGCTGCACTAGGCACGGTCATCATTACAAGGAGTTGGACAGTAGACAACATAATCCATATCCTGCTGCTGGGGACACCTTTAGAAACCAGTTAATCCTTTCCACTTTTTCTGCTCTAAGTAAGCATAGCATAATCAGAGATTGTTAAAACCAGACTTATTGCCACTACCTGTCACATAGTAGTTCCCCTGCATCTATATTTTCCACAAGCAGAAAATTATTTTCTTCAAAGCTGAGCTAATTTGGACAAACTATTGGAAATTTAGAGGAGATTAGAGTTAATTCTGAGGAAATTCTTCTGATTCTTGTCTCTCTAGCCCTCAAATATGTTTAGCCACAGAGACTTTCTATTTGTTTCTTCTGAAAGGGCTAGGTAAGACTTAATTCACAGGGGCAAATCTGAAAGAGAAAGAGGAGTATTTTCAGGCAAATTTAAATTAATAGTCACACTGTGGTGTGGTGGAATCTGTAACATTTTTAGGCAACATAGAATGCTGGCATGCAAACTAAGAGTTTGTTAAAAACAAAAATTAGTTACATTAACCTTTAGCAAATAAGCTGACAAATTGCAGGTAAAGAAGCAGGTATTAGGCTAATTTTGATTTATGCAAGAAATTAACAAGACCAAAATCTGCACAGAATGAAATGTACACTTCAGTCTTAACTGGAGAGAACCCTACAGCTCCGGAGAAGAGTGGGTTATCTCCTATCTACTCCCATTTAAAGAATAATTAGGGAAAG
>NW_010124467.1:1406-22424 GCF_000699245.1 Pterocles gutturalis
ACCACAGTAGTCCTGCAATACGTACCTTCTGGCTGAAAAAAAAAAGAGAATCTCAAGGGGCATGTTTATTTTTAATTTAAGAGTATTTTATGTAAGGTATGAAGTAGAGATTCTGTGTGGAATTAATTTTATATTAATTGAGGTTACAGCTGTATTTTTCAGAGGGGCCTAGCTGTCTTCGTTGTCAGTTTTCATTTTCCATAGTTATCAAGGGTTCTTTCAAGCATACACTGATGTATGGTTTCTTGTTTGTAAAATGTTATTACATGTATCACACCATTACTATGTATGCTCAGAAAAAATTAAAGGTAGAGCATTTGTTTGGAATGCAAAGATTTAAATAGTTCTAGATTCAGTCAAAAATTTTTTTTTTTTTTTTTTTTTTTTTTGCATAGCACAAAGTGCTTCTTTGGCCACTGAGTTTTCATGAGCACACACAAGCAGAAAAATACTGCTCTCTGCTCTGCTTTTCAGTATTTATAGTCTCCTTTGTCCAGGCTAGAAGAGGGCAGGATTCACTATCGCAGCTGTTCTCCAGGTATGGTTGAGTTGGCTAAAAACATTTTTAAAACTACATCTTGTTCTATCAATATCAATGTTCAGCCTGGAGAAGAGAAGGCTCTGGGGGGACCTTATAGCAGCCTTCCAGTACCTGAAGGGGGCCTGCAGGAAATCTGGGGAGGGACTTTTTTACAAGGGCATGCAGTAACAGGACGACGGTTAATGGATTTAAATTGGAAGAGGGCAGATTTAGACTAGATATTAGAAATAAATTATTTACTGTGTGGGTGGTGAGGCACTGGAACAAGTTGCCCAGGGAAGTTGTGGATGCCCCATCCCTGGTGGTGTTCAAGGCCAGGCTGGATAAGGCTTTGAGTAACCTGGTCTAGTGGAAGGTGTCCCTGCCCATGGCAGGGGGGTTTGGAACTAGATGATCTTTAAGGTCCCTTCCAACCCAAACCATTCTATGATTCTATGAATAACTTGTACTCAGAAGGTGTTTGTAACTCTGAGGCATTTAATAGTGTTATGCCAGTATCAGCACCATTAAACACCAGATGGAATCATGAAGTTCTTTAATTTGTTTTTCCATTGTTATTTTTTGAAGCCAGAGTTGACAGAGCTGTTGATGAAAAATGAAGGTCCAGAGGCAACTGTAAGCCACATAAATTACATTAGTGCAGCCAGAGAACTGAGGAATTTGTAGAGGAAGATCTGGAGCATTGTGGATGACTGGCTGTAGCATTATCGCACAGCCATAGGTCAGGCACAGTCAGAAAACAGCTAGGAACACGGGTTTATGAGCTTGTTTCTGTATCAGCAGGTACCAGAGTAGACTAAATAGTCCTCTGAAAGTCAGGCCCAGACTGACTGTCAGAGAATGCAGGCACTACTGGCTCAAACAGTGAACCGGACAGGACGCCAATGGGTGACCTGTTACTCAAATTGGTGAGCAGGTACTTGGGAGACATGGTTCCTCTGAGGTCAGCAGATATTTCTACACTGAGTGTTTCCATACAGCATGGCATTAAAATTGCCAGGCAAGTGCTGAGGAAGCTCACTCCACAGCTGACAGCAGTAGAGCTGTGTCAAGGTGCCACTGCATTTGGACTGACCAGTCCTACAGGCACAGGGGCATTTAGTGTAGACATGGCAGCATGGTAACAAACTGTACTGTTCTCAGGACCAGGCTGATACCTTTGGTACTGGTCCCCGACTTGGTCAGGGATCGCTGCAGTGAGGTCCATTGCACAGTACATACATGCCCTGTGTAGATCCTTGAGATATATTTGGGCTGAACAGACAGTAGATTCCAGTCCTGTACTGAGGAAACTACTGGGGACAGTGAGACAGGTAATGACGTGTGTGATTCCCTACTTCACTTTTAGTGCAGCTTTTGTTAGACTGAGACTGTGGAGGTGGAGGAAGAAAGGTTTGTAAAAGAGGAGGAAAAAAGTGGGTAGTAACAAAAAAGTTTTTGTGAAGACTGTTGCTCTATGTGCAATGGCTATAACATTTAAATTAACTATCTGATAATCCACTGTGAGTTCACAGCATGAAAGCCAGGCCTGGTCAGAAGGCTAATATAAACTTGATTTCAGCCTTGAATGGAATTAAATTGATTAGAGAGTTCATGCTGGTCCATTACGTGCCATGGGAATCATTCTGAGTGCTTGATACATAAAAGCCTCCTTAATAATACAAACAAAATCTATAAGAACATGCTCTGGTTTACTGAACGTGGTTCAGTGAAATTGGCACTGCCTGAATTCTGTATCTTTGCTCATTAATTTAGCAAAAGATACATTCCATACATTGGAGTCCTCTTATGGGGAGGACAGCTTGAGCATCACCATGTTACTTTGGCAGGATTAATTTTCCCTGTTCTACCTTGTCAACATCATTGTCAACACTGATGATGTTTTCTTCTGGATTATAATCTAGCCACCAGAAAAATTTGCCAACCTGCCAATTAGTTATACCTAATCCAACAGTAGAGAACTGGTTCTGAGCAGGAAGAGGGAAGTATAAAAGGGTGAGGATCAGATTTAAAATCTACCACGTGAGTTAAGACTTTGGCCTTAGCAGGTCGAGGGAGGTGATCCTTCCCCTCTACTTAGCACTAGTGAGGCCATACCTGGAGTACTGTGTCCAGTTCTGGGCTCCGCAGTACAACAGACATGGACATACTGGAGACAGTCCAGTGAAGGGCCATGAAGATGATTAAGGAACTGGAGCATCTCCCCAATGAGGAAGGGCTGAGAGATGGGACTGTTCAGCCTGGAGAAGAGAAGGCTTGGGGGATCTCATCAATGTATACAAATACCTGAAGGGAGGGTACATAGAGGATGGAGCCAGGCTCTTTTCAGTGGTGCCCAGTGACTAGGGGTTCCTGCTCCGTCAGGGGGATTGGACTAGATGATCTTTCGAGGTCCCTTCCAATGTCTAGCATTCTGTGATTCTGTGAAACACTGGAGGTTCCCTCTGAACATCAGTAAACGCTTTTTTACTGTGAGGGAGGCTGAGCACTGTCACAGTTTGCCCAGAGAGCTTGTGGAGTTTCCCACCTTGGAGATATTCAAAAGCCATCTGGACATGGTCCTGGACAACTGGCTGTAGATGACCCTGCTTGTGCAGGGAGGTTAGACCAGATGATCTCCAGAAGTCCCTTCCAACTTCAACCATTCTGCGATTCTGTAATTGTGTCATTTCACTATTAATTTTCCATTTTGGGTCACACAGCAGACAAGTTACATTTTTAAGTGCAAAACCACCGTCAGTTACCAAATCATTGTCACTGACTTCAGCAGTGGTGGTGTATTTCAGGAATTGACCACATACACCTTCAGGAAATGTCTGACCTTCCTCTGTGACCCCTAAGGAAGGGTATAGTTCAGTCTGCAGATGCTCTCCCAGTTACCTTCGGTATGCAGAGATCACAAGGGAAGAGGAAAGAGGGCAGCCAAGCTCCCAAGTCAGAAACTCCTCTCGTAGATCAAATGCAGTCAGCTCCTCCTTACAGCATGCAGTGGGAACCATGCTCTTATCCTCTCAGGTAAATGAGGGGAACAAGGGGAAGAGGTGAAAGAACTACTTTTCCCCCAAGTCACTAAATGCTTCTTTTAGTATTGCTTACTTGTACCACACTGTAAGAATTTACCTTCTTTTTCCATGAGGTGTTATTATCAGTACCTCAGAGCCTTCTTATATCCCTGTATGACACTCTAAAAGCAGTAACAACAGTGAAGCAGGAGTTGTGAAGGTTTGGAGAAATGCCCATATTAGATATCTAAATACTATTTCAGCAAATAAGGTTAACTTTTTCTTATTATCAGCTGCATTTGTGATAGTAGCATCCAAGAAACTCCGTTTGGGAGCAATGCCTCTCTGTACCAGTATTTATGAAGATGCAAGCCCTGCGTGTCATAGAGTTGAATGATGCTCTGCTCTTCCAAGTGCCACCACCTGCCAAGTATAATATATAGAAAATCTGAGCTTCAGACTTGCTTTTTAAGAGTTTGTTTAGAGTCATAGTCATTCGACTTGTTTCACTTCTTAAAAATGTGTAAGGGAAGTCAGAGAAATGGAGGAAATATTGTTTTCAGCATCTTCCCTGAGTTGTTGCCTTTTCAAGTGCAAGACAGTCTGTATTTGATTTCAAATTATGTGCTAGTCTCAAACAGATATCTTTCTATTCAATTCACTAAAGCAAAGAGGTTTGCAATATCCTTAGCAATTCTCTGAAACCTGACTTCACCCATCCATGGCACATCTTGCTAATGCAAGATGCTTGCCCATTTTGTTTTGCCATTAAACTTTCACTTACTTGCTGTTACTTTCTCATACAGGGCTTCTGTTTTACTAAATAGTAATACCAAATCAGAGAAGCTGCATATGACTCGGTTCAATTTAAATAAAAGAAGGAATGTACTGAATGTCATTAATTCATGGTGAAGAAATCTAAGCTAAGATTGGACAATGATGACTCCAGTGTAAACACTGATAGTAGTAGTTTACTGTCAGTTCGTTTCTGGATATGGTTAAGTACATCACCTGTGCCTCCAAGCCATTACACCACTGCGTAGGATGCATTGCATGTGGATCAAAAGCAGTAGTAACTTTTCAAACGTAAGTAATCAACTGTCATTCATGCTGTGTCTGCAGTTTCTCATAAAGGAAAACAAGCTGACAAGATTTCTCACTGTATTTTTGGTGGCTCAAGGTTACCTTGTGTCTTGGAGGCAAGCTTGCACTTATTGATACCTTTCCTATGGTAAATAGCAACAGTGCTTTTTCACAAACTCAACAATGTCTAAAAATGATCAAAATTAAAGGAACAAAGTACTTTTAATTTCATGTGACTATTCTGTAGCTCAACTAATAAAGTAAAAAATACCATAAACATCAAGTATTTTATTATGCTGAAATTGTAATCTTGTTTTACATACATGTGAAGCTGAAAACCCAAATTTTGCACGTTCTCTTGCTGGCTGTGAGATCACTTATGGTCTCTTCCCTGATCCATTTATTTTAGGCCTATTTCCTTTTTCCTTCTGCTCCCTCCAGCACAATATACCCTCCAGCAAACATCTAATTCAGGCCAGTGCTCCTCATAGTTCTCTCTGTTTTAATGCTTTTCTCTTGGCACAGCCATTTAAAGATTGATCCAACATCCCCAAATACAGCAACAATCTTTCCATTAGCTTCAGAAGGCCACAGGGGAGGCCTGTGGGCTTTGGAGTCTTTTTTGTTTTTTCTGGTCCAAACCTTTCATTGGATATGCTCTCATTATGAGGAAGTTGTGTTCAAAAGATACAACAACTTAGAGTGGTGTGGCAGGTTCTTGTTGATGACACGATGTCATCATTAGAGGTATGAAGATAAGGCTCTGGAACTTGGCACTTCTGCTGCCTGCTTTACAGGACCAAACAACCTAAAGAATCCTCCCCCAAAATGTCAAAGGACTTCTCAAAGTAGTCTTCGCCAAACTCATGAAAGACAAATAATACCAGTGCACATAGCACATACACATGAATATAAAATGAATATACTACAATGAGCTGTGAGAGATAAGAGGTGCCTATGAGACCTTCAGATAATTAGGGCACAGCCTTTGAAGTCTGTTCTTGGCTGCTACCAGAGCCTGCCTGGCTAGCTCACCTGGTTAAAGCACATCCCTTTTCTCCTGTCAGCTTGGTTTCAGTGGCTGTGTTTTGGCAGAAGCCAGGAGCTCCACAGCATTCATGGTTGCATCAGACCTTAAGAAATACCTGAAACATTTAGATGACTGTGTGCCTCAGATAACAGGGGATGATTGGGCCTAGACCTGTCATTTATTGAGATGATTTTAAATTATTCTACAATCTGTACTTGATTTATTGGACAATCTAACTTTCTAAGACTTTCCACTGTATTTTCTCTTCCTCCTGACAAGGGCAAGCTGAGGGTCACATCCCAGGCTGCTTGTCCTGCTGTGCTTCGAAGAATTATGATGGGGGAGAAAGGGAAGACATGCAGGTGTAGTAATCATCGTATTCCCTATGTGTCAGACCTGGAGTATGATCACCTCATTAACAATCAGATGTCCTTTAAGGAGCAGCTTACAGTGGTCTGTGTCTCATCTTCACAAATAAGCAAGGATCCTAGTGAAGACAAGATAGAGCAGCTGTATGAAAGAAAGAACAAGAACAGAAGTATGCCTTGTGCTCAGGTGGGTTTTATCAGAAAGTAGATAGTTTTTCCAAGACATCATTGAAAACTTTCAAGAGTCTTCTTGGAATAATTTTCTGTTTATCTGATTGCTATAATATCTGAAAAGTTGTCTCAGTAGAAATGTGTAACTGGCACCAACTCCAAATATGTGTTCTACAGGAAATTCAATATTAAAAAAATACTCTCGAAGTAGAAGAAGAAGTCTAGAAATGCTAGGGTTTCTTACAAAAAAGGGAATTTAAAAAAATTGCTTCTGAAAACTAAATATGACTTGAATCCATATCTTCGAAGATGGAGTAAATCGCTATTCCTAACTTAGAGGAATTCCTTACATCATTCCTTTTTCTGGAACAGTTGAGGCAGTAACCCTGAATAATCCCTTGATGTAGAGCAAGGACCTCAAACCTTGATTGAAAATCCCTGGAACTGAGTCAGGGGGCTTTTTAGCTCTGTGGCACAGTACCAGGAAACCCTGCAGTGTGTGTATGTGACTACCATGGCATTGCAGGCACCAAGGATTAGCAACCACAACAACCTATTGCATCGGTTGAGCAAAAGCCTGTAGCAGTATGACAAAATAGCTTTTTTTGTTGAAACATTTTGGCTTCCAGAAATCAGCTCTTCCTAATAAAAATGAATGAAATAAATTCCACTTAGAAACATGCTGCTAGAAAATTTCAAACCAGCTCATTTTCCTTACAGTATAAACTTACTGAGTAGTGATTTAATACAAGAATGTCCTCACATTCACATAGCCAAGTACTAACAAAACACAGCACACAGCACAAAGTAACTTTGTGTAAGTCTGTATTTAGAAGGACTGGAAATATGAGTACGTTAAAAGTTTGGAAGGGCAAAAAAGCAAAAGATAGGTAATATGATAAACACTTTAAAACAAGGGATGTTTTTTGTTTCAATGTCCCCTGGACATTTTCTGTTCTTATAACTACCTGAAAAATTCTTGATAAAACTAACAATGGAAGTGGTAGTAGAGACTCAACAGGCATTTTTGTCATCTTGACATAGTGGGCACAACAGTAAACATCAGTGACTACTGTATTCAAAATCTTCTGCTTGTCACTAGATGTTAGTGGAGCTGCACTGAAATTAAAATGTTAAGAGGATTTGAGTCTGCTTAGATGCAGCTTCAGTAACAATTAAGGCATTACAATTCTTTCACTATGTCTTATTTATCCATTCCTTGAGAAACTGGTCACACAGAAACTATCACTTCTAATTTCCATTTGAAAAAGGTAGCATAGAAGGGGTCAAATTCTGGCCTTCATGAAATCTTCGGGAAAACTCCCATGTGTTTCAGCACCAGCAGGATTTTTAGTCCAAGAAGCAAAGGCTAAATCTGAATTAAATATCTATATAAACAGAAGAGGAAGAAAGTAAGGGTGTTTTCAGACCTAAATTTTTGTATTGTTCTTTCCTCCTGGAAGCCTGACCCAGAAACCTATTTGGGAAATCAGTGGAAAAAAGGCTTGTGTATTGTCAGAGTGTGCTCCTGTAGTTGGCCCCTGTCCACTAATGGCAGGAGCACAAGACTTTGGAAGCCAGGATTCCAAAGAATTATGACAAATCCATAAAGAAGTCACACAGTGCCTAGCTACCACCCCTGTTCTCACAACTATGAAATCTGGTTTTATACATCAGACGACCTGCTTCTTTTAGGAAGAGAGAAAAAACACCCACAAAGAGAAAGTGAGAATTTTAGAAGCCTCTGTCGTGAAACTCACAGTGTAAAGAACCATTGCTACCTGATCTGAAAGAGAAAGATAATTGAGTTCATAAGGACTTGTTTAGAAGGAATGTTACTAGCTTAATTGGTCAGGCAAAATTTACCACCTGCTTAATTATAGAATTGTACTTCCCTTGTTACTTCAGGGTTGTCTGGATTCCTTTCGTCTCCTCAAATATGATGTCACTTCTGCAGATGCATTTACAGATCATAAGGGTTCCTTACTGGAAAAGAGACATAATGTAGCTCCTGGCATGTTTTTGGTATGTTAAAACCATTACAGTCAATTATTTAACTTTTAATGCTGTTACTGTGATCTGGTTACAAATGATTGACTTTGGGATTGCCACTTGTCACGAGTATGTGGTCCATCAGGAGAGCAGAATGCTGATCTTGCTTCTTCAGGTGTACTCACTGTTGACCCAGCAGCCTCAACTCTTCTTTTTCTATTAGCAGTTCAGGATTTGAAATGCATCAGGTCATTCTCGTTCCACCTGCAAAGGGCAAGAAGCACATGGTAGTTGCCACAGCATTCGAAAAGGAACATGCTTTCTTCCTTTGGACTTTGCAGGTTAGATCTAGCTATCTATATGCACTTTACACCATTTCAGCTTCATCTGTGACAAGAAGTCTTGAAGCACATCACACAACAGCATATTTTGGTCTTTAAAAAGAGAAAAAAAATCTTTCATTTTCCAACATTCTGAGAAGTACTCTTTGCAAATCAGGAAAAAGTCTAAGATGAAACATGCACTGAAGTTAGTTTCAAGTACTTGTATAGTTCTCATATATGGTCTGGAAACATTACAATTTATTGTAAGAGATTAATTCATAGGTGATTTATTCCATTGAAGTTTCACATGCAAAGCAATCATTGCATGTTTTGAAATACATTATTGTTGTAACGCTGTGAAGAGAGGAGTGTTCACCTCTGTTGACAAGCTGTTCACCTGTGTTGCAAGCTGCTATTAGGCGAAGAAAATACAAACATGTTTTGCATTGCACAGAATTGCATTATAATTGGATTTTAACAATCCTGACATCTTTCCATTAACACCAGCACAAACACTGTTTTAGTTACTTTCTCCCTGTAGAAGAGTGTGCCCACTAATTCATATTTGGTTATTCTTTGTCTACTTCCTAATAATGGTGAGGAACAAGCACTGCTTCCTCTGTTTGTTCTGTACATTTTTAGTAGGGGCCATGGCATTAGAACTGGGACCTTTCAAATATCGTCTCATGCTAACTACTGTAAAATTAAGGCTATTTCTGTTAGTTAGGAATGAGCTGTACCTGCAGAAAGAAAAACTTCTCTACATGACACCCATCTGTGATCAACTTCTCTGTCCACTGGGTGACACCAGCAGCCTATCTGACATTGCTTAGCTCTGTGTAGTACCACAGAACACATGCCTGAAGAAGATTAAATTCTTAACCACTCAGCTTCTTTTTTCCTGGTAATATTAATAACATTTTCTTTCCTCTCTGGTGACAAAGTGATATAAAGAAACAGGAAAAACAAAATCCAGAAAACCCAAAACTTCTTCCAAACCCGCAATATGGTAGTTTACAAAGCTGAAGAAGACAAAGAGGGAAAATACCCTGTAAAGTACCCTAGGAACTGAGGGCCTGTTGTAGAAAAAGAGAGAGATGACATGCTTTAGCATCAACGGCCCACAGTTGATGAAAATTATTGTTAACAGCTCTGAAGATCTCAGGTAACCAATTACAGAGGTGCGCTTTGATTCTGTTCTGTGTTACCTTTTTGCATTCCCATTTGGAAATAATTTATTATTTTTGAAAGAAAATTCAGGATAACAAGCCATGTTTTATGGCTGATGAACTCATTATCCTTAGAACAGCTCACAAACTATGTTTAAAAAAAAAATTAAAGACATTCTGTGGTATACATGCAGCATTGGGTTGGTTTTGGTTTTTATTTTTTAACTTTACCTGTAATTCACTGCTACAAAGATTAGCCACCAGTATAAGCTCAGTTTCAGTCAGTACCCAGATACAGACAGATATAAACAAAAGATGCATGAGGAGTAAAACCTGAAACCTAATTAGCCTGTCAGCATGGTCTTAATTACTGTTTTTAAAAACTGAATGGTAAAGGCAAGGTGTCTAGTTCTTTTGCTTAAACAAGAAACTAACTATTGTTTAAAGAAGAATGGAGTTTATTTTTAGAAGGAATGTGTTAATAGTCCTTTCTATCAATACTCCTAATGTCTCTCAGATGACAAATAATCAGTCCAAGCACACAAAAAGTCCCAAGGGCATGAGGCTATTTTACCTGGTTACAACCACTACAACCTTTCAAATGATACAGTGAACATCCTAGACAGATAGAACCTTCTTTACTTTTTACAGGAAGGCATTGGACCCACCCTCAAGCAATTCCCAGTCAGATTCACCCAGCTGTTACCACGTTCAGCCAGAACAGCTTTCTCTATCAAGAGCAGTAGCAATTCAGAACAGTTTCACAGGACTAGCTTTGAAGGGCGAGACTTGACCAAAGCCATACTGCAGGATACAAGCATCCCCTGTGGACCACTATGGGGCACTAAGGAAACCTTCCAGAGGTAGCAGCTCCAGCTCTCTTATGTTATCTGCATACAATATTGACTTGCAAAGACCAGGAGAAAGATAAGAAGCTGTCAAATGCAACTCTACCAGAAGTCACAAGCTAGAAAGGGCCACAGCTCAAAAGCAAACTAATAAATAAAATTCAGAAGTTCTGGAACCTAAAATAGGCTATGGTTCTCTGCTGAAGAACTGGGACTGGCCATATTGCAGTTTAGAAGTAGTAATCATTAAGAATGAAGTCACTACATTTAGGGTAGAATACAACTCTAATTTTTTTGTAGTTCTGAAAAATCACTCGTGTCAGAGATGACAAAATTCCGGGTCACACATGATTGTCTGGAATGTTCAAAGCTGATCACAGAGAGCTCCAGAAGGATCGTGCAATGCTCAGTAATTGAAAATTAGTTGGTGTATGAAATTCACTGTCAACAAGTGCAGAGTAATTTACATGGGGGAAAAGAATCATAATTATTTATACAGATGCAAAGATGGACACATTAGCTCTTAGCATTGCAGTAAGAGATCTAAGACTTGTTCATTGACATATCCCTGAAAACTTCTAATCAATGCTCTGCAACAGTCATAACGCAAGCAGAATGTTAGTTAAAGAGTAAATAAAACATTCCTGAGATTCTGGTATGCAGCACGTGACTGTCTTTACCACATCTCAAAAAAGGACATAATATGGAATGGCTGTTCCTATAAGGACGGACTAAATAGCATATCTTACAAAAGAGAAGAGAGATCAAAAAGCTTTATAAAGCAAAAATGGTGTGGCAAAGGAATAAGAAATAATTATTCATTGTTTCTTAAAACACAGGAATGATTGGGCATCAATGAAGAGATAAGCAGCAGATTTAAAACAAAAGGAAGTTCTTTTTCTCACAGCACATCATTAAATTGTGGAACTCTTTGCCACAGGATGTTGTGAAGGCCAAAAGCATTAGTGTGTTCAAAATGGAATTAGATACATTCCTGAAGGTTGGAATTGGCAGCTATCAAATGTGATGGCCCAGACACAGCTTTTGGTTGAGGAAATCCCTGAAATGTTAACTGCTTGTGGCTGCTATGGGTCACAAAGAATAGGATTTTCTTATAAATGCTCTTCCACTCACAGGGACAGGAGGATACTGGAGAGGTTAGATGAGCCTTTGGTATAATCCTGCACAGCTGCTTTTACATCTGTATGTGCAAGGTTGTTGCTTTAATTTGGATAAAACATTAATAAAAGGATTAGGAGGGAAAATACACAGAGTTTATGAGAAGGTTCTTTGCCTCTGAAATAATCCTCAGCCACATATATCAAACAATTTTGTATATATATATATTTTTTTAAGCTTCAATAAAGCAAAAGTAATATTCCCAGAAAGGGGATGTCTCTCTCAAACTGTGTAAAAGTGGGATTAAAAATTTACTTAATTTTACACTCTTTATTCTTGAGGCAGATAGCTAATTTCCTCTGATTCTTGGGAATTTCCTCAGATAATCAGGAAAAAAACTTCAAAATGAAACACACTTGTCCTCTGTGTCTAATGAATCAAAAAGCTACCCTTAGTACACTTAGAAGGACAGAGTCCATCCTTAATTTCCTACTAAAGTAATTATTGTTCAGCTAAATAAATACAAGTGAGTTTAAAAGAAGGAATTCTTGGCTTCAAAGACAAAGAATGAATTTCAAGTTGTAATGAATGTATTAGGCAAGAAGGAAATGTTGCATGATATTAAACATTTGCTTTTAGACAGCTTTCTATGTAGTCTTTTAGATGCCTCAAGGAAATCTTTTTACAGAAGCATTACAATAACGCAGTTGCTGCCAAGGGCAGTTGCTTCTGTCTGATTGTGGCATGTACTTCCTGCCATATGGACAATCCCTCTCTCTCCCTGCCCCCTATCTAAAAATCTTCAGCCAGGACTTAATTCCCGTGCCTTCAAAATATTAGCGAGTTGTGTGTTTGAGGGGCAGGAGGCAGAAGGGAACCAAAGGGATGTTATTTTTTTTGCAAGAAGTGACTTTTCAAAAGCGTTGTTTATGCCGACTTAAAAAAAACAATCACCAAACATTCCTGATCCCATAGGATTTTCATTCTTCTTTTTTTCCAGAGTAGATGCCTTTTCTGTGTAGTTTAGAAATTTTTAATCATAGATTATTTGTTAAGAAATTACTAGGATAACAAACATATGAACCTTACAATAACAAAGCATGGTGTGCTTTTGTACATGCACACATGCAAACACACACTGCTGTTCCAGTTTAAGAATGAACTTAAGCCAATATACTTGCTTTCATCCATTAAGGCTGTGCTACATGGAATGATGGTTAAATACTGTGAGAGCTAGCTGAGGGAAACTGGCATCACATGATTTCATTTCTAGATTTATAATTATCTCTGGATGTGACTACCTGAGCCCTAGAAGCACAACTCTTAAAATGTTGCATTTTCCAATTTCTGCAGCATGTCAGACTGGCACTGTGATGCAATGAAAAGGAGAAGGCAGCTTGAGGTCAAAAGCAGATCCATGTGTATGGAAATGTGTTCCTGCACATGAAGAATGCAACTTGAGTTGTGAAAGTTACTTACGTTCACTTAGCTTTCCCTTGCAGTATGGCCATGTAGTCACAGATGGAAGGCAGCAGCTTTAGATTTCAATCTCTTAGTCCAGATTCGCTGTTTATCCCAAACAACAACAAAGGTAACTGGCCTCTCCAGCAAGCAGCAGTGTGCCCAGTTTGTGCCACTGGTAAACTGCTGAGTGTGAAACATGGACAGAAGTTCCCCAAATGTGCGAGAAAGCTAGAAGAGGAAAAAATGAAAAGGAAACAAAGCAGGAAGGGGAGAAAGCTTGCCCTCAGTAACACCTGCTGCATTTGCCATTAGAGGTGAAATTCATACACACCTATAAACAGATATCTGTGGAGAAATCAGCCATCAAAGCATGGATGCAAGGCCTAGGATGAAGAGCAGGAGAATCAGTGTTTTTTTCCCCTCCCAGGATGTGAATATGCAAAAGACTTCCAGAAAAGGTCAGGTGAAACCACAGTCTGACCTTAAATTATCCCAAACCTCCCCATCCCGTGTTCTAGCATGCAGGATTGAGATAGGAAACGTAACAAAGATTTCATTAAATCCGTTAGTGACTTTTTTATTGCTGTTCCTAGATGACTACAGGTTGAAAATACTGAGACAGCATAGCAATAAGGGGCAGTACACATTTGTAACTGGCTGTAAAAGTCAAGCTAAACTACCAGTATGAGAAACTTCACAGATGAGGTTTTCATGATTCTTCTCCCTTGAAAAATAGAGTACTGCCCTGAAAAAGGTGTGGGAAAATCACACCAATCCATTTCATTACAGCTGATCTCAAGATTCAAAATTTTTTAAAGGAAGGGTGGGTTCAATAACTGCATTTGCCTTGCAGCCTTGACAGCTTCTTAAGTGCACTCATTATGATACAGGCTGAATGCTTTGAGCTGATTCTGCAGTTTACTAACATCATGGAAGGAATTCGTGCCATTCAGGCCATTCAGTGAGTTTGGACTTCTCTGGATTCAAGAGTTGAATGGGAGTCTTCTCTTCTGTTAATATAATTCAAAATTGTTTCTGCCATTTTCTGCTGCAGATAGTCAAAATGAAAATGTTTTTAATCATATTTCTCCAGCAAAAATAATGCTTATGAAATGAGCCTGGGATTTGGAATCCTCGATTTATAAATAGAACTTAACAATACACCCAGGAACTGTTTGTACAGTTTTCTGTTTCACAAAAGCTATTCTGGAGAAACCATAGCCAGGAAGTTACAAGATAAACAGTCTTTATGCTTCTTCTACTTTTGACTTAACTTTGACTAACTAAGAATGACAATTGGCTTACCGTGTGGTGATAATGTACTTGTCTGAGGTGATAATGTACTTGTTTGATTATTAACAATTAAATTACTCATTATCTCATTCCAAATTATTCCGCCAAGCAGCCGTCAAGCAATAACAAATTCTTTCTACTGTCATCCTACCGAAGAAGCAACTTTTGTTTCCAGTTAGACCTTCAGTTAGGCAGATCTTCTGCAATGATCTCAAGAGGTCATCTAGCCTCGCCATTTTAATCAGTTCAAAATCAACTATGTCAGTGCTATTACAGAAACAAGAGATGGTACAGTCCTGACAGACCTGTAGACTTCTACAAAACAGACCTTTAGACGTTAATTGGTCTTCTAGAGTCTTTCACAGCCCCAGAAGAGAAACAGGCACTTCCACAGTGCAACTTATCTCCTTCAAATGTGTAGTGGAAGTAGGTTAAATGAATCACATGCTGGAGATGCCTGTTTCTCTCCTGTAGGATTCAGCCGCAGGTGAGTGTCCTGGTTTCAGCTGGGACAGAGTTCACTTTCTTCATAGCAGCTAGTGTGAGGCTGTGTTTTGGACTTGTGCTGAGAAGAAGGCTGATAACTACTGATATTTATAGTTGCTGCCAGGACAGTCAAGTACTTTTCAGCTTCTCTGCTGTGACAGTGTCTGCAGGTGCAGGAGAAGCTGGGAGGGAGCACAGCCCCAATTACTAGCCTAGGATTTGACCTTAGTCTTAGGACTGAGACCCGAATTGGACAATGGTGTATTTTCCATATCATGCCCAGTATACAGATGAGGATCTGTCCAGAAGTTCTCTCTCTCTTGGGCTCATCTCTTGCTCTCTCAGTTGGCTCTCACTGTCTTGGACGCTTGAGCTCTTATTTCCTTTCTGGGATTACAGTTTTGGGACTCTGTTTGCTCCGGGATCGTTATCTGGGATGACCAAGGAATGGTCTCAGCCTTGGTCATCGAGTGGTGCTCTGTGAGCTGCAGAGGTCATCAAGCTGCACTGTGTATCACTCATTTGTGTATTTGTATATAATACTATATACACATATATATTACTATTCTTATTACAATTAGTATTTTCAATTTTATTGTAGTTTAGTTATTAAATTGTTCTTCTCTCAACCCACAAGTCTCTTTTCCCTTTATGCCTTTAATTCTCTCCCCCATCCATGGGAGGTTGAGTGAGTGGCTGCGTGGTTTTCGCTGCTAGCTGGGTGAGACCACGCCAGTGAGGTGAATTCCACTCTTGCTACTTAACCTGTTCATAAAGACTCAGTGATAGAGAAGCCACAATATCCTTACAAAAATATATCTGAGTGCTTTATACTCATATTGTTTAGCAGCTTTTCTCATTTGAATTTTCTTCCTGTAGTTAAAGCCCATTATTTCTTGCTCTGTTTATCATAGACATGGAAAGCAGACCATTTGCTTTCTTTCTGTAACAGGCTCCCGTAACTATACTCCCACACTCATTCTTCATGTCTGTATACTGAACAAGCAGAGGTTTTGCAACCTTTCTTGATAGGTCATATTTTCTGGAGCTCTGGTCATCATTTCCCTTGCTTTCCTGCAGAATTTTGCTGGTTGATACGCATTTGGCCGCTCCAGCACTGCTGAGCTTACAAGTTATACTTTGTATTTCACAGGTTAGATTGCTCTTTGCACACCCCAAAATGATTAAAAGTTGTATGCCATCAGCAGCACAGATAATCTATAACATGAAAAGGACAGCTCAACCATCTCATTTGTACATTACCAGCCCAAGAAGGGTGGTACTAAAAAAACCCAAAGTGATAACAAAGCTTTCATTAAATGTATTTCAACTCTGGCAATTAAATTTAAATGAACTTTAGTGTGATAAAATCTTTTTTATTTGAACATCTGAACGCACGTGCACAGCTACACATTAATTTGTCAAGTTGTTTCTCTAAGGGGCAGTTTGAATCAACAGAATTGTTTCCATAATATGAACATATGAAGTTTGCTAATATGCATGAAGTATTCATAGACAGAAGGAAGAAGGAAATTAACCTCGAGAATGACCAGTCAAAACAGCCAGGCAAAGTGAACTTGTGATGGCTTGAAGACAGCCCCATTTTACTTCTTCAGTAAGCTGGAAAGATGCAGCAGGGCACATAAGGGGAAAAGTTTGGGCTGAACTCCCAAAACCCCTACTGTGGATTGCTTAATGTCTGTGTTTAATATCTAAAAGTTCCCTTTCTCCCAAAGGTTAAAAGGAATCAGGACAGAGATATATAGGCTTATAAAACCAACCTGCTGCAGCCAATAATAAAACATTTTTAATTTTGACTTTTTTTTTAATGTTCTGACATATTACTGCTCTGAAGTTGAGAATTTCATTAGTATTAAAGTTCATCTTTGACCTTTCACCTTTTTATGTGGAAGAATTAGTCAGGGAGAAAGAACATTCCTCTTTGCCCTGGCTTGCTTATTATGACTCCCTCAAGAATTTCAGTCCGAGGCTATTTGCCAGAACTATGTTTAGCTCTGTGAGGAGAAAGAACTTCCCC
Source organism: Pterocles gutturalis (assembly GCF_000699245.1). NCBI lineage: Eukaryota > Metazoa > Chordata > Aves > Pterocliformes > Pteroclidae > Pterocles > Pterocles gutturalis. The sequence goes on from NW_010124467.1 coordinate 18,334, forward strand.
CAACTCCAAAATGCTGCCATCCAGATTTCTCCCTTGTCTTTCACTAAAATCTTGGGTTTTAAAACACTCTGGATTACATTTACCCCAGTAGGGGTAAAAGAGCTTTGCTATGCCAATTTATACCGATGGAGAAAAGTTGACCTTCAGAGCTGCTTGCTAATTAACCTTCTTATTCTATAAATTCCTAGTGTTTTAGGAGTGAACTAAGCCAGAAGGATACCCTGTAGAAGATACAATTCTTACTCATGCCATAAAATGCCAGCCTGTGAAAGTCACATGCTGCAGAAGGCCATAGTGAGAGTGACGGCAATTTGAAAAACACTGGAAAACTTTGACTGGTAACATTTACATATTATGCAAACAAAGCAAAGCTTCAAGCATACTTGAATTTTATGCTTGAGGGCACAAATTGATTGCTTGTGGTGGAAGGAATAATGAAATTCCTCCATGCCATAACATTACAGAATCAACCAGGTGAATTGTAATGGAAAGGGCTACATTCCTCTGACAGTGATGGTGATTGCCAGAGGCAGCCTTCTTATTTATATTCTCTTAGAAAAGTTTCAATGCATTGTGTATTAATGCATCAGATCATCTTTGGAATAGATTTATCTACCCCTTCTATCAGCCTCTTCATTTTGTCAAATCCCAGAACACAGATGTATCAGAGAATAGCAGTGTTATTTTGAAAGCATTCTGTAGGCAATCCTGCAGTGGCAAAATGTACCTTCCCTATCTGCTTGTTCTAGTTTTCCTCATTAGCCACCATGAAACAGAGTCAGAGCTCTAAACAAAGTAACAAAACTGATATGCACCCCACTGCATTTTGGCAATCGGACGATGCCAGTGGTTGAACAAAGCCAACATGAGAGGAGTGGTGTGTTGCTTCCTCATCCGTGTGGCAGTGAAAGGCACTTAAATTGGACAACACAACACGTAAGGGCTTGCAGCAGCAAGAGGAAGCTAATTAAGATTATCTGTACAGGGAACCTAAAGGCTAGAGCAGATCAGGGAGGGGTGACCAAACCAAAGCACAGATTCCTGCCATACGAAGCAGAGGCAGTAAGCTGGGCTGTAGGTACCTGGAAGTTTTGTCTCTTGTTCTCTGTGCTCCCACCATAGGCAAGGAAAGAACACGCAGAGTTGAGGGAGAATGATAACTGAGGTAGAGAGGTATTGGAGACTGGACATCGGATCACAAGGATCTGATGAGAAATGCAGTAGGTTATGGGAAGCTAGATGAGGCATTGATTATGAAAAAAGTAAGAAACAGGGGAAGAAACATGTACAGCTGTGAGGAAGAAACTGAAAAGAGAATAGGAAAATCAATTGAGAGTAAGGGAAGTCAAAATGAGTGAAGGCAAACAGTTTGCCTCAAGGGGAAAACACACAGACATGAAGGGGTACATATAGCCAGAGAAACACTAGCTGAGGCCAAATGTTACTTTCATTTCCACCTGCTGACGTACACTCAAAACTGTACCCCAAGGAGAGCTTACAGGATTCCCTTTGGTATAATGCTGACACTGCTCACAGCATTGGATTTGAACAAGGGAGCAGAGAAATGAGGACCTGTGTCAGCGTAACATGTATTCAACTGTTCATCACTTCCAAATCTGCACTGCTGTGAGTGCTCTTCTCACTCTCAGGTAAATAGAGCTCTTCATAGTAATGAGACAAGCTACTTGACTGAAAGCAAAGTGTTTCAGAGTTGAGTAGAACAGTGCTATCAGAAAAACTTTTGCCTATAAAACTGCAAAATTCATTATATATATATTTTTTTTCCTTCTTAATTACCCACAAGCAAAAGAGGTGTTCTATGTCATGTTCATTACTGGTTGTATTACAGATTAATACATATTGGTATGAGCATAAGATGAAGACAATTCAGTGGTCCTCTGGATTTCCTTCTAGTGAATACATGGATTGTTACTTGAACATTACCCTGCATTACCCTGAAGTATTCAAAGAGTCTTGACTTGGAGTCCTGCATGCTGAGACCTTCCATGAAATAAGCCAGATGTTTCCAGTTGTGTAAGACCGGGAACATCCCACAACACAAGTAGCTTTGGATAGTACATTGGCTTAAATGGTTCTAATTTTTTTAAATTCAGTGAAGGCAATTTTCACTTAAATAAAGGCTCCTTTACACTGCCAGAAAATAACACAAGCCTCCATGTCAGTGAGAATTTGGCCCAACTATGTCACTGTTTCTTTACTGACCAAGAAAAGGCTGATGCTCTCACCTTCAGTCATTTTATATCTAATATTTCAAGAGGCTTTTCTTCAAGCACTAATCTGAGATTATCCATATGTTATATATGTGTGGAACAGCCTTTGCAACATGTTAAAAAAAGTATTTATGTTTCCTTGAACTTGCTCTGGTAATTTTGAGTCTGGGGACATTAAAACCAACCAACCCAACAAACTGTTCCAAAACCAACAGAAATACTCTAAAAATCCAGAAGGCTACCTCCTTTCAGTTATTGAGACCTTACTACAAAATGCATCATTAATCTGATGTGTTTAAGAATTCTAAGTTCTATCAAAAACCAGAATTTGGCTTTTAACTAATCTGTTTTGTCAAGGATGTCATTATAAGAGTCATCTACAAATGCCAGATTTGGGAAATATGCAAATGATTGAGACATCATGAAATATACTTCAGAATCAAATACAAGTTTGAAACTGAAAATGAAGTTGAAAGATATTTCTGGATCTTTCTGAACAGCTCTGAATTAGCTTTAGTCTCCTGGTTTACTTTTCCAGGGAGAGAAAATTGCTGAAGTTGCAGATTTTGCTCACATTTTGAATTCTTATGGCTTTGAAAATCAGGCCTAGTTAATTCCTGTAGGTTTACAATCGCTTGTTGAATGACCTTGGTCACCTTTCTTCTCTAGAAAGCTGTTTCCAGTGACATACAGTATTTAAACAGGAAAGTTCATTGCTACTTATAAAATTTAGATGTAGGATACCCTACTTCTACTCTTCCTTAGTAAAAAACAAAACAAAAAAAAAACCAAATAAAAATATTTAGTTAACATATGAAAAACACTAAACAGCTGTTTTTTCCTATGCTTAACATATTTCTCTGTGTTCATCTTCAAATAAGTCATGTTATGCCACATCTAAACTGAAAATATATGTATGGATGGTGGTGGGCTTCGGTAGTCCAGCAGCATGCAAAATGTTGTTTTATACACTCCAGTATGCTGTGTTTTGAAATCTTGGACTAGGAAAATATGAGGTCTGTTTTTTAATTTCTTAAATGAAATAAAATATATTGTATAAGAAGGTCATGAAAGGTGAAAGCTGTAAGCCATTATGAAGTTGTAAGTCAGGGTACCTAACAACCTTCTTTGTTTCTCAACCTGTCATGTTCATTTAGAATAAGAGGTTGCTCTTGCCAATTCTGGATTTTTTTTTTGTTCTCTTCTTTGGCAGATGTACATTCAAGGAAAGCTACTCTTCGCCAACTATATTTTCAATGGGTACAGCAAGTCAATGGAAGACCTTCAAAAACAAATGTCTAGGACAAGGAGTGATTATCGCATGGGTTACTATCTTCCAAGTGATTTCAAGTTCAGGTATTTTGCTTTCCATCATCATAGTTTTTAATCACTTCATTCTGAGACCTTTGGCTTCTTTGTTCAGTTTCTTAAATATAAAGCACTGTAACTCAGCAGCAAATACAGCAGTCTCAATATCAAAGCATTTGCAACTTGTTTGTGTGTTTACAAGTTCTCCATCTTGTATATTCTTTCCTGTCCCATTCAGCAGCTAGGCCTGTGTAACCCTAATTGCTGAGCTATGGAATAATTTTTGAGCCAATTCTGCCAGTTACTGGCAATTAAGAAATAAGAAAACAGAGGTGAAGGTTCTGGGCACATCCCCCATTTCTTTTGTGCATGTCTGACTAAGACTTACTCGTTTTATGGGCTGTTATATTTACATTTTGGCACTATCCATAAAAATTTAATTGCAATTAAAGGACTGATTGAGTCAGGTGTCTTCTGGCAACTAGCTTCTTCATTTAATTAATAGTTGCAGAGAACCTTTAGAAGCATGTCGTGGGTTAAAGTTAACTTAAA
>NW_010124468.1:0-7075 GCF_000699245.1 Pterocles gutturalis
TATATATATAATATAGCTATTTCCATAATATAGATGGAAACCGCAAATGATCCCTAAAGGGCTTTTCAGTTATATCAGAAATGCTATGAGAACTCCCAAAGTTTAGGATAAATAAAATACAGAATGTTTTAATACAGAGGAATAATGTTAAAAACTAATTCTATGTTTAAGATTCTGAATTTTAGAGTAAGGGTGTACAGCACAGCATGAACAAACTACTGTGTAGGGGAGTTTATGAAACAATAGGAGCAGGCTGTAACGTGATTATACAACAGCTCCAAAATGAAGCCACTTTTGATTCTGTACCTGAAACTGTTCCCCAAATCCATTCTTAGGCACACAATGGAAAATTTTACCCACATAGCATTTTCTGAAGTAAAATCTTATTTTTATTGATTGTATGGTTTAGGCATTCATCTTTGATCTATAAAGCTAGTAGATAGAATGAGAGAAATAGAGATGAAATATACTTCAGTATGCAGCATTACTTTTACTATTGTTATTCATTGGTTTCTTCAGTAAGGAAACATGAAATTATATAGTCTGGTGGTGCTAGCATTATCTGCTGTAATACACAATTTGTGTTGGGTTCATTATTTCATTCATATTCTTCAAGGCAGATGTAAAATTTACTCTTGAATATTCTAAGTTACACATAAGCACAAAGTTACTGTTCCACTGACATTGCTGTAAATGTTGTTAACTTAGGCAGAATCTAGTCTAATTTTTCTGTTGCAAGCATCACAGACATAACATATGAATAGATTTCTAGCAGGAATAAATGTTGAAACTACTGCATTTGTAAAGCTGATAGAGATCAATTAAGTAAAAGGCCACAGAGCAAATGCATGAGAAGGGATGGAATAGGCATTACCAAATGAACATTGTACTTGATGTCAAACAAGGCAAGAAAACTGAAGCATTGAAGTGTTTGGGGCTCAGTCCTATATTTCTAAAGAAGACAGTAATAATATAGAGATTATTTAATGCTGAAGAATATATTGTCATGCTGATAATCACTTGTGCATTTTTTTTCTATTGGTTGGTTAAACTGTCCATATTCCTATTAAAGAATTTGCAGTATCTGTCCTCTTTACTCACAGAAGTCAAAGACATGAAAGAATATGGACAAACCTATCCTAGTAACATGATTTTATAGAACAGTCCTAAACTAGTTTTTTTCCTCTCTGTTATCTATTCCAGTGTCTAGCTCTTGCTAGTTTTAAGTGAGTATGAAATAAAACTTTTAAGATTCCTTTGGGAGATAAATTTACTTTCAGAAATACACTTACCCAGTGGGAAATTTTATCTGTTATCCTATGTTCATTTTTGACCAGTTAAATCTTCATTAAAAGCTCATGAGTTATACTAAAGCTTTTTCTAGTGTTTACTTCACATTTAGTACTGCCATGAAGAAAAATTCTGAGCACTGATGGTTTTTGTTTAGTTTACATTTCCAAAGCAAGTATATTGTAATTGCATTGCAGTTTATGGAAGCTTTCTAAATACCACAATGCTTCCTGAAGGTTGTCAGCTGTAATTTTTATTCCCATTTAAAAACAGGACCCATAGGTTCAGAAATTATGAATTTATAGAACAATACAGTCATAAAGCAATGTTTTATGCATGAATGCTGATAATGGACTAATTCTTTGGCAATGTTATTGTGTGCAAATTAACCATATATATGCTTCAGTAAGGCTTGTAGTCTCATATCTAGTCATCTTTCAGGGCTGCTCAATGGCTACTGGAAAGTACTTCTGAAGAATTGTTCATACCATTCTGAAACTGGTGAGCTTACGTGACCACCGGGGGCAAGGATCTCCCTCTGACATCTGTAAAAGATGACCTGAGCAGCTGGCTAAGGCATCTGAAAGCCAAGTGCCTACCTGTAGGCTGACAAAGCTCTATCCTGCTCAACCTGCCTGAGACCAGTTTCCTTTTGACCTCTCTCCCCTTATATTGCCTCAGCTTCTAAAAGGTAGACAAATATCTTGGACTTAAAGGCCTTTAAAATAAGATGATGCTCAGCAGGTAGCATACTTTATTAATTAAACTCCTGTACATTCAGAGGCTCACCAGCACTTGGCAACAGACTTTATTACATATTAGGAATTTCAGACTTTTGCTTCAGGCTTGTATCTCAAGGTTTTAGTGACTTTTTGAGACATGTTGAGTTTCCCTATCTCAGTATCTAGGACTTAACACTGCAATGCTATTTAAGCTGAGGCTTTCTTTAGCATATTTTTAGTGATTGGTGCTGTAGTAAGATCTCCTTCTGTCTTGGAAACACAATAGCTTCATAGTGAAGTGCTAGAATTCAAGAATTCACATAGCACTCTGAAAATGATACCATTCTTCCCTAATCCCTTTTTGATCACTGCTCATCTTCAAATTTTATTATATGAAAGTGCTTAAATGTGCTCCTTCTGCATCTGGTACTTGGAACACATCCCATCTGCTCTTTTACTTGCAGTTTGCACAAAAAACACTGGAGGTCACTCTAGTATTGCTCAAGTAACAATTTTCTCTAAAGAGAGACAAGACACCCGAGTTCGTCAAGATTAAATTGAATGGAGTTGATTAATTATAACACTTTGTGTGTCATTTACACAAGTCAGACAAGTCTCATGATTTATTATGTTTTACTGAAATTGCACATTTAACTCAAGTCCTAGATTCACATGAACACAAAATAAAGGCAACTATCATTTAAATTAAAAAACAAGTTTCTTTTTAGTCCTGCTAGGAAATAAAGGCTCCTAAATCCAAAATACAAAAGTTAGACATTGCAAATTGTGATACAAAAGGAAGACTGCAGCTATTTCCAGGTTTCAATGTCTCAGGATAGTGCATGCATGTTTTAGATGTCTTTTTACACATCTGTGTTCATTGCAACCTGGCAAAAGCCTCTGGGCCTGGAATAGTTAGGTTATAGGGTTTCACCTTCTAAGGAAGGCCTGATGGAGAACAACTGAACAAGTGTTCGTTCCCTCAGGCTCCAGATACAAACCCTCAGACCCCAGTGGTCTTAGAAATGCATTGGCTATTTCTACATAGCTGTCAGCCACCCAAGGGTTTCCAGGTGGACAATCCATAAGCAGTCTCTGTGTCACCGCACAAGAGTGTGCTCAAGTATACAGTGCTCCAAAGGACATGGTCTCACCGTTCATGAGCCCAGACTGGTAACCTTGCTTTTGGCATCAAATGGCTTTTGTTTAAAGAAGTAGCTTGGATTTATACCCAAGTTAGTTAGCTTGGACTGATAAGTAGTGGGGGCATTTCTGTTGAATCCAAAGGCTGAGTGTAGTCTGAGCTCTGTATTCCGTCAGTGTCTGTAACCACCCCTCTCTTTCTTCCAAGTAAATAAGTTCTTTTGTTACTGAGACCACACTGTAATTTATTTCTGCTGTGCCTTGTTTGGGTTTTCTGCATTTTGCATGGCCTCACAATATAATTGTCTTTCCAGCATAATTTTCAGTAGATTTAAAACACATGTCTTGACAAGGAAATCAAATACAAACTCCAAAACATGATTCCGTAATTTAGTACTGATGCCAATTAACTTAATTCTTGAGACACAGGAATTGTGCTATTATAGTTTGGGGCAGCTATTAGAACAGAGATCAAGTAGCATAAGACCTCCGGTGATGTGAATATTTGCATAGTACAGACATAAATTATACCATTCACATTGATTTTGCTTCCTATCAAACCCACATAAAATAGTAGCAAACATACAAATTATTCATTTTCTCTTGAACATTTTCCTTATGCAGCTCAAAAACTCTCTGTAGATAAAAAACAATTTACATTTTTTCTCAGCTTACAGAGGAAGTATCCTAATTTTTAAAAAAAAAGCTATCAAAAAATTCTTAACGAAGGCATTAAACATTTCAATAAAATGAGTATGTAAATAGACCTTCCTTCAATAAATTACATTAAAAAGCTGTCTAGAGTTCTCAAAAACCACTGTACTAGGTACCACATAGTACTAAGTACTACCTCAGTAGAATTAAATGCAAGAATCTTTTCTGTAGTCTAAAAACAAGACCATTTTTATTTAGACTTTAAGAACATTTTAAATGTATGACTCCTAGTAATATAATGGAGTTTTCTTTTGCGTGTTTCTTCAATGACAATAGCAGAAGAGGCATCTGGAAAAGCAGGGAAAGCATATTTTCTATTTTATATAGAAAAGGGGAATTTTTCCCTCTTACAAACTGTCCTTAATAAGTGGGCAAAATTCAAAATGTAGAGCATTTTAAAGTTTTCTGTTAATGTTTTCTGGGTAAAATAACTTTGTGCAAATAACAAAAAAGACTCAAGTGGTAGCATGGCATTTATTGCATGCATCTCTATGTCATTAAACAACCTTAAGTGGCAAAAGGCCTTCATTCATGTCCAGAGATATGTCTAAGTTACTGCCTTTTACTCATCCTGGAAATGTCATCTATTCAGAATGTGAAGATTTTGTGTAATCATCCAGGATTTTTAAATATCCAACAATTCACTCGAGGCTTCAAATTGCCTGCTGGATGACTGGGAATCTCAGTCCTATCCATGATGCATGAGCTGTGAGTTAACTGGGTGTAAGAAGCACATGAAGACCAACATATAACGCATACCCATAAATTTCTGTCCAAGGAGGGGAAAAAACAACAGCTGTTGTTCACTCCCTTCAGGAACAGTTAGAAACAAATGCCCTTACTTGAAGGGGTATTACCAAATCTGAACTTTTATGTGTTGTTATAATTTGGTTTCCTTTGGCTTTAAATAGTAAAAATGTTCTTGCATTTCAAGTAGTCTGTTTTCTGTAAAGAAAATAAATCTGCAGCAGATCCATTAGTGTAGAAGTATACTGCTCTGCTCTTTGTCCTCAAATCAATGAGGAAAGAAAAATAAAAAAAAAAAAACACTTTGTACTGAAAGCTCCAACAAGTCTTTTGGTATTTATACCTGAGAAATACTTGTTTCTCCACCAGCAAACATGATCTCTGACTGTCTTCGCACCTATTTTACTTGTTCACCTTTTATTACTCGGCACGATTTTGCTACTTTGTTGTGAAAGCAAGACTGAGTCCATTGTTAGACTCAGCAGGGGTTCAATGTCCATCCTTGATGGCCTTCCTGAGTCCATCCTTAGACTCATCAGGGGTTCAATGTCCGTCGTCGATGGCCTTACTCAGCACGGGTTTTGTCAGTCCATGGAGTAAAGCCTTCGATGTATTCTTCCCTACCCTCTTATCTACAACTGGACATCATGAGGCCTCGGGGCAAGACTTCGCCTTATCAGTGCCTCGTTGATTGAGTCCATTGTTAGTAAAGTCTTTCGCTCATTCCTCGTCGTCTTTTGTCTACAACTGGAATGTTTTGAGACACCATGAATCATTGTAGACAGTCAAGTTGCAGTCTCTGCAAAACTGCACGGACTAGTTCTCCACAGTCTGTTCTTTAAGAAATTCTCCTTAGCTATAATGGGGTATACTGAAGGCACTACTTTTCCTCACCTTGCTCTTCACACATTTGCTATTTGCATAATCATAAAAATTTGGTATAATCATGCTTTTTGTCTTCATGTGTATGAAACCAGGCACACTATGGGATAAAGCTAGCATCGGATCAGGTGTAATGCAGCTTATGAGAGCCTTACCCGAACACACAAAAGTACATGGGCATCAGCAAAACGGCGCAAATCACTCTGGGTACAAGCATGTGAAACAGCCAACAATTTAAACAAAGATTATTATGATGCTAAACTACTGAGTTGGATAGGGGGACACAAGGGAGGATAATAAGAACCATTTTATATGTTACTGTTTTTAAAATGTTCCTCATTATTTAAAACACATCAAACAGCACAAGCATCAATTAAATGAATTTTGATTTTTTTTTATGTCCACACAAACATAAAAAGACATACAGGAGAGAAAGAAGAAATATACAGGTAATATCAACAGTAGCATGGAACCCTATGCAGTTCAGTGCAAGAAAAAAAAAAATAAATAATCAAATTTTCTCTGTGAATCCAGCCTTTTACTGTCTACTTTAGAGGGTCTGTTACCACAACAGGCCTGCATGCAGCTAAGGGACCATCCCTCTTTCTACAAGTGCTCCATAAACACTGCTGTTATTATAATTTCCCATTGAAACTTAATGGAAAATTCTCTTCTGTCTTTTGTAAGGCAGAACTGAGCAGTCCTGTCTGTCTGACAATGACCACAAACTAACCTACCTCCCAAGAGCTAATAAGCAATTAAGGATTCAAAACCTTTTTAAAAGCTGTATTAACCTAAATGGTAAAGAGAATTTAATAAATATTGAAATACAACAAAAGAACTGAGTTCTTTTAAAATTATAGAAACACCCTGTGCTCTCTAATGTCTGTCTTGTCTTCTACATTCACAAGGTCAGGTTCTAAAGTCCTGAAAGACTAATTTCATAAACATATTTTAATCCAGCAATATTTTTGGTACTGAGGAAAGTTAAAAAATTATTATTAATGGTGCTTCTTGATCAATAACTAATACAGAAAAACCTGGGAGGGAAGCATGATCATCAACGTCACTCCCGCTATTAAAAAAAAAAAAGTGCTAACAAAAGCTGTGACTATAGGAGGGAAAATATGGTAAAATTCCTAGCATAAACATAATCTGCAAAAAAATATTAAAAATAAAATTATTTTGTCCATTGCAGCATATGTATAACCCCAAGTTAGATTTAATTTCCATTATACTACTGCTGACACAACCAACTATTGCCAGGGTAAAAAAAAAAAAAAATCTAGAGGGAAGGAAATTACATATAAAAGGCATATGATAGAGACCTTTTGTAACAGTTGAGAGAACAGAATTAGTAAAAATGGGAAAAAATTAACACCGCTGTAAAAAATGAATGCAATGCCTAATCGTTACTGTATTTTGAAGTAGTTACTGGCTGCACCTTCACCAGCAAATTCAAGCGTGCCTGCAACCCCTCTCAAGGCACGTGTAATGTACAGGAGCAGCGACCCAGGACCAGCGCCCTGCGCCCGCTCCCCTCCCGCCGCGGCAGCACCGACGCTCAGGGGCCGGGC
>NW_010124469.1:0-200 GCF_000699245.1 Pterocles gutturalis
ATTGGAAAACATTTTGTTTGGATTTCATCTTTAAAAAGCACTTCCCGAGCTGCCCAGGACAGAGGTGTGGGGTCCTGTTCTTTTAGCAACACCCAAGCGGAATATTTTGCTGCCGAAATGATCCAAGGGATGTTTGGGGAGGGGATGCCAGATCCGGCACCATCCCTGCCGTGTCCTCCCCCCACCTCCTCTCCCCCCCT
>NW_010124469.1:285-542 GCF_000699245.1 Pterocles gutturalis
CGCCGTGGAGGCGTGCGTGACCATGCTGCTGGAGTGCGGCATGCAGGAGGAGGTGGGTCTGCTGGGCGTGATGCGAGGGGACGTGGGGGCCCCCAAGGAACCAGGGGGGCTCTGGGGACATCCCCAGCCCCAAAGCTTGTCTGATCCTCTCCGTTGTCCTCTGCGAAGGGTCTCTTCCGCGTGGCTCCCTCGGCCTCCAAGCTGAAGAAGCTGAAGGCGGCGCTGGACTGCTGCGTGGTGGATGTGCAGGAGTACTC
>NW_010124470.1:0-26881 GCF_000699245.1 Pterocles gutturalis
TCTGTGATTCTGTGATTCTGTGTGATGCAGGTCCATCTCTTTCCATTGCCTTCAGCAGCCTGTTGTTACATCTTCTGTCCACATTCTGCTGTGAGACCTGGAGAGCAGCTTCTCTGCCATGACAGGTTAACTTCTCACCTGCATTTTTGCTCCCACGTGGATTTACAGGAGATGAAGAGTTTGCCTCTTAATGTTTGTAAAACCTGGTAGGACACTGCTTTCCAATTACCTCCATACTTTAAAAAATATTTTCCTGCAATATGATGTAATTTACAGCTTGAGCTTACTGCCAGGTCCCTAACTTGGCATGACTGCCTCCGTCCGTGCAAACAGGAGCAACTGGAGTCCTTCCCTTAGGACTTACTCAAATACACCATATTTAATAAGAGTTAATCCCTTTAACACAGTTGCTGGTCTTGCCTTTTAAAATTGGATTAAGATTGGTGCACTATAGAGAGTTTTTAATGCCAATGAACTCAACCTGTTCTAGAAAATTGAAGTTGTAAACATGGTATGGATGCTAAGATCAGCCTAACCCCAGGAATTGGCCTCGGGAGAAGCTGCACAATAGCCTTTGTCACACCTTTAACTTGGCAGGACCTGAAGGCAAACCTGCAGACAGATGAACAAGGCTATGAAGAGTTTGGCTGATTCCCTGCCACTCTCCCAGAGGCATAATTAAATGGCAGCTAGGCAGAGAAAACACTTCTAGTGCAAGTGTCACGAAGAATAAAAGCACCAGCACTAAGAGGCTGGTGGAGTCAAGCCCTATAAGAAATCTTAAGACTGAGTAAAACTGTTGCAGATCTGAATTATTACAGGAAAGGAAAAGTGAAACAAATACAGCGTGTGTGTTTGTGTGTGTGTATGTGCGTGTGTGTGTATGTGGCGATTGACAAAGCGCTGTGAGATCTGTGGGTTAAAAGAGCTGTAGAAGGAATAGTTCTCGTTCCCCTAGAAATGGCTTTGAGAAAAAATCCTAAGCTGCATCCTTTTGGTTTAATTTTCTGAAAAATTTAGATATTCTTTTATCCCATATTTGTGGACAAAGTCTTTTACCTATAAATTTTAAATGTAAATATGTATTCAGATTTGAGCTTGAAGTGATAAATGAAGGCTTAGCCCTTACTTTTCACTCAGGCTGGTTTCCTGAACTCTAATTTACTCCCCTCCACACCACTGAAGTTTCCATCTGTTCTCTTCTTCAGAGCCTGAAAAAAAAGGAAATTAACAAAATTGTGCTTGGATCTCAGATCACTTTTGTGCAAACGCAAATGGGGCAGGATGGAGGATGTTCCATGGACAACACCCAGACTCCAGGACACAGCTGGGACTTGTGCACAGGGCTGGCATCCTGGTACCGAGCGGGGCTGTACCCGTGGGCAGCCAGGACTTGGCCTGATTTATTTCCTCTGTACTTTTCATGCTATTTCTAGCGTCCTCTGCTTTCCAAAGCAGTAAGAGGAGAGAGGTGTTTGCTTAGCCTCCTCCGTTTGCCCCATAATTTGCAAAGTGAAGCCACAAAATTAAACCCAGAATATCTCTCGCCTATTGATAGGCATTGGCAATCTCAGATTCCTTTTCCCTAAATGGAAGGGGCAGTTCATCAACACAAACCATTGCCCGACTGCAGTGGCATTTGAAAGAGGGGGAGGAAGTAAACAGACCCGGGCAACTCCAGCTTGACATAAAAAACAACATGATGGATAGTCCACAGTGACCACTGGCTCCAGTGGCTGGAGGACAAGAGAAAAAAAAAAAAAAAGCAGCAAGAAAAAAACCCCAAAAAACGGGACAAGCAATCTGCAACCAGCCTAGGAAGATTACTGCCATAAAAGCAATGCTGGAAGGGGCTAGTTATCAAGTGGAAAACAAGAAAGTACAACTAGCTCCCCAGTCACCAGATTTAGGGGACTCTGGTTGGAAGGTTCATACTCCAGTGGGCCATTAGAGCAGAAACAGAAATGGATGCAGTAATCCAGAACATATTGAGTCTCTAGGTTACCATGAAATATAATGCAGGGAGAAATGAATTATTTTCAAAGGGAAGCTGTAGAAAGCACATATATAGACTTTTTTTTTATTGGAACTGTGTTATCAACAGTCTCTCTTAATAGTCGAAAACAGCTTCTTATGTTTTTTATAGAGTTTTAAAGATCCCTCTGGACGAGCCTGGAGAGGCTGGACGGGGGGAGCTGTAGGCAGAGGAGGGAGCGGGGGAGGAGGAGAAGGGAGGTAAGTGCTGTCAGAGTGAGCACGGTGTTGGTTTCCTTGGGCTGGCTCAGCATTTGGATATGGTGCTGCATTATGTTAATTTTGCCTCATTCCTTGAATAGAAATAATAATGCACATTGTCTCAGTTATGTGCGGAGCCCAGCTGGCCTGAGTGCTTTCCTTTGCAAAAGGGTGGACTAGCATGGCTCCAAAAATTAGATGGAGATCAAAAAATGTGCCTTAATGATGTTTCCACCCACTGTGGAGTACCCACAGAGGACGGTAGAAAAGCAACTGGAGGAGACCATGGAGAGCTAAGTTCCTCCTCATTTTGGAGGTTCAGGATAATCTCCTTGTTCACATAAGCCCACATTTAAAGAAGGAAAGAATCTCGTGAAATCGCTCTCATGACACTGACGGATCTTTAAATGTTTAGGAGGGAAAATATTAAGGCAGATCCAGGAAGTTTTGATGGGTTTTTCCATGTGCAAAGAGAATTTTATACTTTAACATCTGTAACACCTCGAAGATGACACGATGTTGTCATAAAATTGATCTTGAGATTATAAAAATAATGTGTAGTAAGGTCTCTCTCGCCATGACATCTGACTTCTGAGGCTCTGTCCTGTGTGCATGTCATGTTTGCAAGGCTTTTTGACAACCATGGGTAAAACAAAGAGGAAAGGGAAGAGGAAGTGGAAGGAGAAGGAACAGGGAAGGGGTAGACCCCAAGTGGGTTGAATTGTCTGTCTCACAGGAGTTGAGGTTTGAAGAGACCAGAACCAGGGATTGAAATCATGAGAGCTCACAGCAGAGATTTTTAGTCACAGCAGAGTCTTTCCAAGTAAAAACTGCTGAGTTCCCATGACGGAGAGAGCACACAAAAGCATGAAAATCACTTTGCTTTGCAATAGCCTGCCTGTGTTTGGAATTGGGCAGCTGCCTCTAGAAGCAGCCTCTGAAATGTAAAAATTGCTGCATGCAGGAATCAAGCCACCGGCCAACAGTGTGGGGATATTGTCTTCAAAACACAAAGTTGGGTTACATGGAGTAAGAGAAAAAAAAAAAGAAAAAATAAGTCTAAAACTCAGAAATTCCTTGAAAAAATTAATTGTGTCAGAAAACGTGCTTGATATTCTCTGTCTGCCCACCTAACATCACTGTGTTATCTTCTCCCTCTTATTCCACAAGATTGTTCAGCAGAAGAGCTCATAGCTGCAGCTTTTATTCTGCTTCGATATTTTTAAAAGTACCTATCTTAATAGATTCCTTAAAGTCCAGCTGATGCTATACCCAATATATAGAACCAAATGCACCATGAATGTAAACAGTCTCACTTCAGCCCTCTATGGAGAGATGCTGGTGGCAGGATGGGCCAACTATAAAAAGTGAATTTTACACTAAATACAGAACAAAATAATTTCAGAGACACAGGCAGTGACCTGGCACAGTGTGCAGCCTAAACTACCTTTTTTTTTAATAGCCACACAGAGAGGTGCCTATCTCAGCTTAGCATTCACCCCTTCAGTTGTCCCCCTACTGACACGTGGCCCTCTACACCAGCTCCCACCTCGAGAACCAGTCCGCAGCCCTGTGGATGGATGGGGACCTTGGCAAAAACCCATTAGGAAGCTGGGATGCGAATGCCGCAGCGTGATGGGCTGAATGGGTGTGGGTGGGTGGCCGTGCTGTCTTCCTTGAGGGGAGAGGGTTCCTCCAGCTGCCGGGTATCCCAAGGAACAGCAATCCCGACGTGGCACGTGCTGGAATTTCTTTCTGGCTGTGCCAGTTTCCAGGTCTTGCGGGAGCATTTGTGGTGGCGGTGGGAGCAGATTGGCACAGATTTACATGCCAAGCTTTTCTCTAGCTCTGACTCTGCTGTTCCGCCTGGGCTTCCTTCATTTAGAGTCCTTTGTTACAAAATGTAATGGATATCGCCCTAGGAGCTGTTTTCAATTGCTCGTGACGATGTAAGAAACAATTAGGCAAAGCATATTTTTGTTTATATCCTCACTGCCTCCTTTCCTCGGAGAGATTTAGAGATCCCTGGCTAGTCGGGTCATTAAAATGTTGCTCTTGGAGGCAGAATCTGAATAAATCTCACAGGGTGGATTGGGGTCGTGGCTTCCCCTGGGCTGGATAGGGGTTGGAGGAGGGAGGTAAGGGGAAAAACCAGAACCGAAAATAACAAAATAAATGGAAATCCAAAGAATTTAATTTTTTATTTGTTTCAAAAAGGTTTGCAAAGCCACTGTAAGGGCAGTTTGTAGACTGCTGTTGTTCTACTGACAAAACCTGCACTGGGCACTTCAAACTGACAGGCTTTGGCCTGGGACTGAAGCTCGTGGCTGGTCAGCCAGAGATGCTTGGCAGATGATCCAGGCGAGGGTGGAAAAAGCAATGGTGTGGAAGGTGTGTCAGTGCTGGTCCCTGAGCTGCAGGCTGGTGATGCTCAGGGAAGCTCATGGCTTGGGTTGTCCCTCCCAAGCTGGGCTGAGGGCTGAATGCAGTGGGATGCACCTGGATACAGGATCCTGAGCAGGTCCTGTATGTTGTGGAGATATAGAAAGGGACTGAGAGAGAGGAGGCATCCCTCTGCCTCTCTCACTCCTTCAAGGATGCTGATGGTGGATGTGGGCTGCCTTGGGTGCTGGATCACTTGGTCTGGGATGGAAGAGGGTGCTCTCAGCTCAGGTACCCAGCAGGAACTGTTGCCAGCCAGGTCCTGAACCCAGTGGGAGCAAAGCCAAGGGAGAGTCCAAAAGGGAGAGGTGCTGTTGAAGAGGAGGGAGAAAGCCCCACCAGCTAGTTAGGGAGAGAGATGGGAAAAGGTGACAAATGCCTGGAACAGCATCGAGAGCAGTGGGATGTGAGTCAGTGCCTGAGTGCAAGGACAGGCTCGATGTCAGGGTGTTTGAGCATGCGGATCCCATCAGCTGCTCTATGCTGGAGCTTTTCAGTGAAAAGTCAGGAAGCAGAGATTGCTGTTGTGTGGGCTGTTGTGTGGGCTTGAACTGATCGGGCTGATCACTCCATCCTTCTCCTGACACGGGACTGATCTCTACTGGGTGTTACCATATGACCCATCTCCTTCAAAATGACCCAAATAAAGGGGTTGCTGTGGTCATCCTTTGGGAAGAGGGCTCTCCATCTACTACATATGTTGCTGTGTTTGCCTGGAAATGGACTCTGCTCATAAACACAGGAGCAGCCAGTGCCACTGGTGAAATATTCTTGCTATTTGCAGGCAGGCACAGTGCAGCCCCATGCCCTCATTAGAGAGGGCAGGCCCCTTCGTCAGCTTAACGAGGCCAGCGATCTGCATGCAAACAAGGGCGGGTGGGGGGGAGCATTCATCACTGCAGAAAAGGGCTTGGAGATGCTCACAACACATGGCTTGTCCTTGGGAAATTGTAGCCTGAGGATAACATAGCATTCGGACCTTCATCTGGCACAGGGAATAAACTGGAAGCTGCCTTCCTCAGTCATTTCAAATAAATCTCAGTTACTGATACAAAAGGCTCTCAGGGGGTCATTGATAAACCTCAGTGTGAAACCCAAACAGCACAGCTACCTCCTGGTGAGGAAGGAGCAGGTTTAGAATGGGTTAATTAGAAAGATAATGAGCTAACAAGGCTTCATTTCTGTTCAGTGGCTCAATGAGGAATTCATTAGAAAGGCTTAATCTAACTGAACAATCCTAGGGCTTAGAGAGATTGCCCATTGATTGCCAGCCCAAACTGTTTATTTACAGGTTTTTGCTGGCTGAAAGGTCTCATTCCTTTATTTGTAAGGCTATTTGGGTGTGCCATTAGGAGACTGTGTCCCCAGCAAAAGCAGTAGCAATAAAAATCGGGAAGTAAAGCCAGATGGGAAGAAAAAAGGGATCAATGATCCCAGTAACAACAACCATCTAATTTCAGTGTGTTTCCCCAGCTGAGGATGGGGCCAGGGAAGTTTATCTGTAGGGTTTGGGTGCTACTGGGAAGGGAGGAGAAATGAAATGTTAGGGGAGAAAAAAAAAGGAGCACAAATGCCATGTAAGTGGGAAGAGGGGCTGGAGCTGATCTCTCCAGGCTTTTCTCTGTTTCTCACTTCATAGCATAAAATTGATGTCATTTTGAAAGTCTTTTCCAGGGGCTTTCAAACACCCTGGGGAACATTCCTATCTTGGGAGTGTGAGGTGTCTCCACAGGGTCAGGGAGAAACCAGGAATGTGCCACTGGAGGAAATGTGGGAACCACATCTCTGCAGACAAATCCCCTTTCCTCTCAGCTCTCTGGCAGCTCCAGCTCTCTCCCTTCGCAAGCGTTTCAGGCAGGAGGAAGGAACCCGCACTGGAGTGGCTGAGGGATGAGCACCTTCCCCACTACAGGACGTGAGTTTACAGCACATGGGGCACTAGTGAGATTCACGGCAGCCCTTCTGGGTTCCCTGTGGTTGGGTTTTCAGGTTTTTACAATTTCATGTTGTTACAAACTGAGTCAATTCTGGGCTGGGTTGCACAGAATTCCCAGGAGGATTCCCTTGTTGAGAGTACCTCTCTCTGGAGAACTGACAGTTTGGCAAAATTTCAAGCTGAAACCTCTGTTAAAGCACCCTTTTGAAGATACAGCCCTCTTTCACATGGCTTTCCTTAATGTCGTGCTAGGTTGCTGGTTTTGGTTTGGTTGGTTTGCTTTTTTTTCATAGGGAAGCAAAGTTTTGTGGTCTGCTCCTGGAGAGTAAACCAATGTGGTTTGTGTCTAGGAGTCTCGTACCAGGATTTACTCCAAACTGGAATTGTGAGGTTGTGAGTTTGTTCATAACCTGACCCACCCGTCTAACGGTGCATTTTGGTGACATGACAGGACTATATGTAGTGGGACAAGGGGCCAGGCTTTCTAAGGAGAGCCAGCACCTTTGATAAGGCCATCTGCTGTTGTCAGATAATGGTCAGGATGATGAGCATAGACACAAGTGAGGTTGAGGGCTGGAGGCTTTCAAAGATCCCTTGGGCATCTTCCAGTGGTGTAAAAGTGAAAAAAAACTGGAGTGCCTTTAAATAAATAGGAGACAGGTAGCTGATCTGCCTCAAGTCTTTGTAACCTCTCTGTGGTCAGTGAACACAACCTGTCAATCAGAACCATTGTGTTTGCACCAGTGAACAAGGCTGGTGGTAATTTCTAGATGGAGTATGTTAGAGTCACATTATATTTGCTGACGTCTTTAAAATCTTGCTAGATTAATAGCCTTTAAAAAAAATCTATCTTAGTGCCACATTAACCACAGGCCACAGTGTATTAACTGACAAAACCCAAATTGTTCTTTAATATTCCTAAAGCTGGTGTTAAGCACAATAAGAACAATTTTCACTTTCAATAAGAATCTGACCCTGGGTTTGCCCTCTGCCCTGACCTGAGTCTTTCTCTACAACCATGAGGGACCATGTGGAGTCGTTCTGTGCTCCCTTCAAATGATGATAATTAAAAGGCATTTGCTTTCAGATTTTTCTTCCATCTGATTATCCCTTCCCCTTTGGTCTCTCACCCCTCCTGGATGTGCAACTGGACTTCCCATATCTTTTTTTCTCCATCATCAGTGAACTCCTCTGTTATTCTGGTGAATCACAACACACAGCAGTCCAGCTTTTGTTTACTGTTATGTTGGAGTTCCTGGGGTTTATGGGAGAGAGAAGCAACACAGCCCACTATCCAGTGTGTTATTCTGCTGATGTGCTTGGTGCCTGTGTGCAGGTTAGTGGCTGTCTTTCACCTCAGTTTTCCCCTGCTGTAAAGTCTGGATAGCAATACGTGTCTGGAAAATATTGGGTGAGGTTTTAACTGGGTGACACTAATTATAATTACAATGAAGGATATGTCAAAAGTTGGAAAAAATTAAAAATAAGTAGCAGGGATTCCCCTCCCCCCGTGCAATGTGTTATTAGAAGGAAGAGCTTTATAGGTCTCTGGTGCTGATACTTGGATGTTTACGTGGTTAGCTTCAATGTCCACAGTTAGTGCTTCCAAGTGATTTGCAAGGGATACGAAACCTCATGCTTCAAGGTTTCAACTGGTCTCCAGGTGCCAGGAGGCTTCCATGTAGTCATGGACCATTTGCCATCAAACAGTGTTGCTGCACCTTCTGCTAAAGTGGCTGGTGCTGCTTGCTGGCTGTGATCAGAGATGCAAGTCAGAATATGGTAACTCCTGGCTACCTAAAAATGCAACAAAAAGGGGAATATTTAGAGGGAATAATCAACCACATATAATGGAGGAGACCTGCAGAAACCCAAGCACCATCAGTCACACATCATTATCTAATGAAACCTCTTCTCCAGCACCGTGTTGGCTTGGGAAACCGTCACCTTCCTCTTGCCCACCCTCCTGTCTCTGCGTGCCCTGTCAGGAACTGGGGCACTGCTGTTATCTCAGTGAACAAAACAATGAAGTTTAAAAATGCCCTCCTCCTTTGTATTTTTTTTTTTTTTTTTGAGGACAGATTTCAGCCTGGATCAATTCTCTGATCGGCATGGGGGATGGAGTGATACAAACTTCTTAAATCATTCCAAGGAGGGGCTGGGCATCCCAGATTTAGAGCAACTGAGGAAATCAGGGCATCTTCTTCTGGACAGGAAATTTTTCTCTGCTATTTGGAATTAAAGCAGTTGTTATGCATCTTGGGCACCTATCCCTCAGACGTGCTGAGCAGGAGAAAAAGGTCTTGTAGCACCTGATTTGTTTTCCAAACTGAGTGGCAAATTTTCACGCTTTGAAAATAGGTACAGAATGCAGAGATTTGTAAATAGGCCAAAGAAAAAAGAGGAAAATATCTTCACTTGGTGATTTATTCAGAGCAGAGCAGAAAAACAGCTCTATCGTCAATTCGGAGAGCTTCCGTAAGGGAGAGTAAACACTGAGATTTCAGCATTTCTGACAGTCTACTTCTTTAAAGTACTTTCAAATCCTGCACCTGGAACTCCCCTGAGAGTAAGACTATGTAATTCACTGCCTGCACTGACTGTTGCCGATGTGTGTTTTATGGTTTTAGCTGCTGCAAGATGAAATCAGTGTGTAGGTATATTTTATTTTCCCCTGTCAGAGGACTTGGTAATGCTGCACTGGTGCAGTACCGCAAAATATTTATTAGCTCAGAGAGGAGTGTGGGAAGAACTGTTGAAAGCAGAACTGATATTCCTAACTTGCAGTTTTCTTTGCTCTCAATTTTAGGTACCTGCTCTTTCAGAGAAATAGTTGGAGGGGGGTGGAAAGAGAAAAGCGTATTGTCTCTGTGTTTCCCATGCATTGTTCCCTATGAAAGCATCTCCCTGCAACCTTTACCTTCTGTTCAGACGGCCCCAGCCTGTGAAGGGAGAATGGCAGATTTGTGCTTTCTAAGCTCCAGATGGGGCTCCTTTCTTCTTCCTCTGTAAGTTAATGGTGTCTTGCTGAGACCAACTGGGCATGTAAAGATTTGGGCAAAACTCACAGCAGTGGTCTCATAACCTCAAGGCTTCACAGTCTCATCCCAATGTTACGGCTGGTCCCCAGTGGAGCTTGCCTATGGCTCTGATGTGGTGCCAAAGGAGATGGGGAAGGTTATGTTGATTACATCTGTCTACCAATGGTTAAATACATTAAAAGCCCATTGCAGACCACCAGCAGGCCAGGGTCCCACAGCCCCTGCCTTCTGCACAAGGTCCCGTTTGCGCTTTGGTATTGCTCTCTGTGTGTCAATATTGCCAAGGTGACTCTGCTTTGGTCAGGATGAAACTTTACCAATAAAAGTAGATGAGATTTGAGCTTCCTCCTTCCAGCAACACCAACCGCCTCAGACAGATCCTCTCATCAGACCAGGTTCACCCCAGCAAAGTCAGTGGGCTGTGTTCATTTCCACCAGAGGGCAGCTGGATCAGCTCCCTCCTTGACCACATCCTATGCTAAAGGCAAAGATGGGAAGAAAGATTTGTGGGCTCACCTCTAAGAACTTGGTAAGCCCTGGAGGATCCTGCAGGAGGATTTTGTGCTTTCTTGTCACTGTTGGCACAACATGGGAAGGGTCTGTCCTTGATAGTGGTCCCTGTTTGCTGGGCAGTGTGTAAACTCATTGTAAGGGACGGTCACTGTCCTGAATAAAATGCAGTCTTAGTAAGAGAGAGGAGAAATAAGGCTGCGAGAGAAGTACCTGCAGTGACTGGAGGCTGGGGAAGAGCTGGGAAGAGGATGTGGTTTCCACTTGGGGGTCTGATCAGCCACTGTCACTCCAGCCCAGCAGGGCTCTGATGGAAGGAGGTCTGGAGGGTAAAGAAGACTAAGTGGCCAGATAGGGCTTCTCTGCTTCTAATTTATTTGATTCTTTGAGCTAAGCCATCAGATCCCTATTTGAGGATTTTTTCATAATTCGTTCCTAAGCAGCCAGATTACCAGCCATATGGACAAAGTATACTAGAGAAAGATTATTAAGATTATTAAACAGATTATTTTTGCTTTTGGAGCAGAAGTTGTGATCAGTGGGCAAGGCTTGATCTTTTTCTCACTCCGATCACATTCTGAGATGGTTCCCACTGCTTCTTTGTTTCACTGATGAGGTATCACAAGGTCTCGTGCTCAGCAGTTATTCATGGTGCCTCTAGGGACACTCCTGGCTCTGCTGGTGCTTGGGGCTGTGCTGAGGTCCCATAAGACTTTGTTGACCAAGGCAGTAAAGTAGCATTGTGAAAAATTAATCCCAACTGTGCCAAGAAAGTGCTTGCTTTGTATTTCAGGGAAGGAATATACTCATGAAGCAAATGTCTGCAGAAAGAAGAGTTCGAACAGATGTCAGAAATTGAGACTGTTTCACAGGGACTCTGGTCATGTTGTCTTCTCCCCATTGCTGTATGGCTGTTGGGAAAGGAGGCAGAGGCACAGTGAATAGCCTGGTTTGTCTGTCCATGTGTGTGCAATCTCTATAGGGAAAGGAATCAAACCCTTTTGTTCTGTTGACCTGCTCCAGCTGGATGTGTTTCCCTCCTGTTCCTGCTGCCGACTGGTTTCCTTTGCACTGAGAAGGATACAGGACCATGAACTCATCAACACAACAGCAGGCTAGAGGTGCATTTCTCTGGGCTACACAAGGGCTGGTATTTATACACGAACTAAGAACCACACAGTCATCCTGTCAGAACATCTGCAGATTCCTTTTGTAAGAAGGTTTTGATCTGGCTGAACTTGCTGGAGTCACCTTATGGCCACCAGTTCCTTCCCTGGGCTTACTGGTGCTCGCACCCACTACCCACAGGACTTGGGAAATGAATGAAACAGAAGATGTTTTCAGGGTAGAGAGCTGGTGGCCACCAGGCAACAAAAACAGGGGCTTCCATGCTCTTATTCGCTCAACCTGACCTCAGAGATGCCGGTGCTTTCTGGAGCAGAGATGTGTAATCTGTTCTAGAGACTGAAAAATCTCAGTGTGGCTGATATCAGATGCTACCTGTTACCAGTGATGGTGAAGGGGATGTACCTAAGAGTTAGGATTTAGCCATGCATCACTATGTGTATGTGCGGAAATCGTGTGTGAGTCCGGTTTGCTCTGACAGACACTTGTCCTGAAGGAAACTCTTCTAAGACTATTATCCCGAGAGGGAATCTCATCTCTGCCTGCTTGCTCTTTTTGGAGAGACAGTTTATCTTCTCTCACTATATTTTTGATGCCATGAACGTATCCAGCTCTGTAGCAACAGAAGAACAGAGCACAGCACTGAACCAACAGAGGAGCTTCTGGGGTAGAGAAGCCCCTGGGAAGGGTTGGCCACAAGTCACTACAGAGAGACTTACAGAGGTACCAGGCACAGACGTTATTTTTGGTATACGTGTTCTTGTTTCAAGTTTTTTCATGTGTGAAGTTTCCCTGTTTGACAGCCCATCAATCACATTGGGGGACACCATTAATAAATCTGTCCAGGTTTCTCCCTTGAGACTAAAGAAAGAAAAACTCCAACTGTTAACAATTATTATAGAAAATTAACTTCATGGCTTTAAACAAAGTCTCATTTCATGCTATTTTTACATCATAAGGAGGGGAAAAAAAAAATCACCCTAAGAACTACAATGATATGAATTTAAATTTATTTGTAAAACACAGGCATCAGACAAAAATCTAGTCCTGGAAGTAGATGTAATTTCAGTAGCTTCTCATATTGTCCTGTTGAATCTGACTCTTTTCTAACACCATTTGTTGGCTGGATGCTGAGAGTGGCATAATGGAAGTCACCAGAATTACACCTAAAGAGCCAGCAAGACCTGCTGCAATTTTCTAGGGTCACCCCATAAAAAAGTTTTTCCCCTCTTTCCTGAATCTCTCCCAGCATTTGTTGGCCAAGCTTAGCTGTTTTAGGAGGCCTCTACTGCTGATTTCCTGACTGTCAGGGATGAAGAAGGTGAGTGATAGAGAACTCCTTCCAGATTTTAGTAACCCATTTCAGTGGCTAATTACCCTGACTGTTAGTGATATGTATGTTCTTACTGGTTTGAACCTTGTTGACTTCAGCTGCCAGTCCCCAGATATTGTCAAGACTTTGACTTCTGGATTAAAAAACACTTCCACAGACTGTGGTCCTGTCTATGGCACATGGGAAGCAGGAAAGTTAGACACCAAGGAGCTGTCATCTAAGTGGTGCAGTTCCTTTCTGCCCAGCACAAGTTATGAGAAGCCACAGCTCAATGGAGTCCTACTTTGCCCCTATAACCTTGTGGTCACCTCTGCATGGGCACTTACAGAGGTCTTCTCTTCAATCCATGTGGTTCCTAGGAGCTCAGTGCAACCTTCCTGTGTGCCTCTTCCTACCAAAGCTCTCTGTGAGGTGTCTTTTCCTTCCCTCTCTCTGATAGAAGCTTTCTCTGAGATGATGAATCCATGCACAGTAGTAGGTTATATCCATTTGTCATCTCCAGTTCATTTATCACAATGAGTGATCTGCTGTGGAGAATCCCCATAGAAAGTCCGCTTATTCTCCTGGTTGGCTGAAATGTGGCATTTCAATCGGCTGATTGCTTATTATCGCAACCTTGCTGGAAAATCTAGGCAGCACCCAGAAGGGTGGGGAGAGAGGTCTTCCTTTGTCACTCTTCGCTTGTGGAAAAATGGTAATAGCGTTTTAATTTCTCTCCCACTGCCTGGTCTGAAGAGTTTTGCCTTGGCTTTTATTTTCCCATTGCTATTTTCCAATCACTCCATGTGGGATAAAAAAGTTTCATTTTACTACTCTCCCTCAAACAGTTCATTAGCTGGGAGGATGGGGGCGCTTGCAGCTGTAGGCTGATGGAGGAGTGCATGCAATACTAAGACACCACGGGATCTACAGAGGGTCCTCAAGCACCTTATTGGTGTCTGGAGGAATGGATTAGGTGAGGATTTAATGGGTGTACCTGACCATTGAGGCATCATGGAGATGATTTAGAGGTGTGGCACAATCCCCTTCCCATCTGTCCCTGTCCCCAGGTCCCACAGGATTGCTCAGAGGATCCCCAGCTGTTGGCAGGAGAGCATCTGGCACCACACCCCAGGTGGCCACACCAGGCCTGGGAGTGAGAAGGGGACAATTCCATCCTGGGGTGGTGCTGGGTCACCTCTGGCATCTGCAGCCCAACATCCAGAGCAGGGCTGTTGCCAGTGCTGGGTCAGTCTGCCCACGGCTGTGTCTAGCAAGAGCTTGAACTCCTCCAAGGACGGAGATCCCCCACCTCTGGTGTTTTAATTATTTTTTGCTGTCCGGTATGAGCCTTCCAAGTCACAGTTTGTGGGTATTACTCTGTGTTACATTGTTTGTCACTGCTGAAAAATGTTTTGGCTCTGTTGTCTTTCTAACCACCTCCAGTTAGCTGTAAGCAACACTAGATCCGGGCTTTGTCCTCTTTGACAGACTAACCAAGCTCGGCTCTCCTCATTTCTCCTTGTGGGACACGCTCCAGTCCCCTTTTCCCTCTTGACCTGCAGTTCCTAGGCTGGATGTTTCCACCTGTGGCCACACCAGCACTGATCAGAGGGAATAACTTCCCTTGATCCCCTTGCTGCCGTCCTCCTAATTTGACAGTATCTAGACCACAAGATGGGCAAAATCCATCCACCAGCACTGTGTCACTGGCTAAAACAGGGGAGAAACATGGGAACAAGTGACCTCTTAAAGTGCCTTCCATCCCAACTTCTGTGAGTACGTGACCCACACTGCAAAACCATCACAAATGCCTACAAAAACACGTATAGGGGCATCTACTGAGTTGCTCCTGGGCATGGTGTAAATGGGTATGATTTACCCTGATTTTTTCTAGCACAAGTGATGCCTGCTGGTGGTTTGGTTTGTGTACATGACATATTTTCCCCATTACAGCCACACCAAGGACTATGCCAGACCCTACAAAGTACATGCGACTTGTGGGTTCAGGCTTGTAGACATGTGTATGGATTTAACCTTAAGTATGGTAATACAGAAGATTGCATATTTTTTAAAAAAGAGATATTCAATAACATCCCTCACCATGTTACAAATGTGGAAGATACTTTTTAATACCTTTCCCAGCATCCATCCTTTCAGCAGCAAAAGACCTAGCAGAGGAACATGACGCAGCCTGATCTCTTCCCCATCACCAGGCAGGACAAATGGACTCCAGTAGCAAAGCACACCGTGGCTTTATCATTCTTTTGACAGGTAATTTTCTCCCTGGTGAATGTATCCAAGGCTTTTGCAAACCACCTCTCAGTGGCTGAAATGAAGTTGTTTCACTCCTGGCAGGGAGGAGCGAGTTCAGCGGTGGCGTTGGCTTGCTGCTTTTTGTCTCTCGGAGCCCCACGCTCCTGAAAGCCTGGTGAGATTCTTTATTATCCCCCAATTATGTCATATGTCCTCACTTGCTTGTTATGACCATCAGGCATGTTATTTATTACAGTGTTTTTCCACCAACCTGTTGTGGTCCCTTCTGTGAGGCACTTGGCACACCGCTAAGAGATAATATTCTCTCCCAAGGGTTCACAGTAGAAAGGTTTACTCAGCCGCAAACTCAGTTAAGTGTTGCCACTTACTTGCGAGCAAAAACAAAATTCAGATGTTAGAAGGGCTGTGGTGTGCTGCTGAATGCAAAGAAGCAGATACGCTGTCCTCGTCAGGGAGAACCAACACCACAGACTGAAACAAGCTGGTAAGGGCATATTGCAAGGAGGAAATTCAGCCCAGGAAACAAAATAGTGGGTCTAGAGGGAAACTGGAGAAAGAAGTGGAGGCTCCAGCAGAAAAGTCAAAAGGAGGGTGTCCTGGGTCCAGCTGGGATAGGGTTAATTCTTCACAGAAGCTGGGAGTTGGGCATAGCCGGATATTCGATACCATGCTGACGTCATGCCCGGGATATAAGGGGAAGCTAGCCTGGAGAGGGGTCTCTTTTGTGAAGCTCGTGGTGGTGAGGATTTCACTGTATCAGTGTTTCCATTGTATTCTGTATCTTGCCTTATTGTCATATTCTCCTTTCTTTTGTTTTCCTCGTGTGGTATTATTAAAAATCTGTCGTTATCTCAACTCACGAAGTTCCACTTTTTTCTTATCCTTCCCCATCTTACCGGGAGGGGAGTGGGGGGGGGGAGGCGGTGTTGCGACCACGTGGTGGTGGTGGTCCTGACACCAAGACAGAGGGTGAGAACCTTTCCATCTCTCACATGAATATGGATGCAAACAAAACTACCATCTCTGCTGTCCTCTGGGAGGTTTCAAATCCTCCAAAAAGATCTTAAAATCCCCACATCCCAGATCAGGGTAGAGAAGTGGTCCTGCAGAGGAACCTGGAGAGTCATTTGGTTTCAGTGTTGGGTTCATGCTGCCCTATCAAAGCGAGGGCTTGAGCATCACCCCTGGGTTTGGCTGCTCAGGAGGAACCCAAACAACAAGCAAGGCAGTGAAACACAGTGATACTGACAAGCGAAAGTGCATTTTTCTTTTGAAAAACTCTTGGTTTTCTCTCTCCCTTTCTCCCCTTTTTCCCCCCTGCTAGTTTAGTTTTCAGCTGGACCAATTCCTTGAACGGACACAACTTGTCTCATGTGAGGAGCATGCAGAAGGGGACAGGAACGCACAGACACGTAGGCTGAGATGGGAACAGAGCACAACAGTCTGGAGATAAGTAGGCTTCAGCTGGGGCAGAACCTGTCCCTGAACTGTTACAGAAAAAAAAAATTATGTTTGTTGGATGTTGCTCTTTTAAAGTTTTTCCACTGGGATTTCAGTAAATCCCCTTTGGATTCAGGGTCTGGGATACTGGAAAATCACATTTCCAGTGAAGCTGAAATGCTGAGGCTGTGAAGAGCTGGGCATGCGCTAGTGGAGCCTGATCTTGCCACTTCCAGGCCCCAGGAAACCTGTCCCTCCGGTTGTCACTTTGCTTGCTTCTCTGCATCTCCCTTCAGTTGGTCCAGCTGGGTCTGACCGTGTTTGAAAGCTTTCTTCCCTCCAGGCCTTTGTGGGTCAGTGCTCAAGTCTCCAACCTGCTAGTAATGAGCCTTATAAAGAAATAATGAGCTGGAAAGAGAGGAAGATAGGGAGGAGAAATTCCTCCAGACATTTGGTTTGTTATTACCTTTTTTTTTTTTTTTTTTTTTTTTTGGCAATAGCTGTGATCCAGACTTGCAAAGGTTCCTTTTCTGAGAGATGCTTTGACACTTTATAGCCTTCCCCATTGGTTCCCTCACTGCAGTTTGGAAGATCAAATATTTCCATTGAAATACAGGAATCCTATGCAATTAAAGGGTTTGAATTTCACCACCTGAACAAAGCCACCAAACTGGGTTGTCCCTGGGATGCAGGTAACAACCAGTTATTCCTTGAATGAGTCAAAGAATAGCAAATGCACCTTGGCACTGAGCTTCAGGTCCTGGGAAGAGGTGCTGTAAGCATCCCATGGTTGGCTATAGGTCCCTCCTCCTTTGCAACAGCATTACATGGGTGCTGGTGGTCACCGCGCAAGGCTGGGGAAATATTTCTTCCAGCTGGGAATATTTATTTTGAGACATGATTCTGAACCAGGACCAAGAGAAAAAAGAAAACCAAAATCTTCCCGAACAGAGAAAGTGGTTACCTTGGTTCAGGTGTAATGAAAAATTATGCTATACTTCTCCCCATTTTGATTTGTATTACTGGGAGGCAAGTGTTTCCATTAATTTCCTTGAATGCTGAAATTAAGAGTTGTAAAGTGAGAAACAAAGAATTGAGAACACTTTGAATTAGAAGTGGAGGTTTCCTTTCTTTCTCTTCTTTTTTTCAACTTGAAAAAGACATAATTTCGGCTGAACCATTCCCCCAAATAGACAAATGACAAACTAATTAGGCAGAAGGGCTGGCAGAAAACCTTCTCCATGGATCGCCTCCCATATTGCAGAGTATCCAGACAGTGACTTGGCCCATTCTTGTACTGTACAAGTTCATGGCACGGTTTTTCCTTCCCCGTCACTTGCCGGTGAATATCTGGGTGTTGTGAGGACAAGAACAAAGCAGTGGGGCAAAGTCTTCATATTCCTGTATCTTGCAGATTCCCAGGGATGAGAGGAGAGTTCAGAGTTACAGCAATCAGGAATTAGAAAGGTTCCTGGTAGACTGTAGCTCAGCTAAGACCATGACACAGAGCTTTATTGGGTTATTATTTAGTTTATTAGGTTATTATTTAGAGGCTATTTTACTTGGGGGTGTCCCCAGAATTTCTGGGGTAGGTTTGTCAGTCCTGTCATGGATCTCATGGGTACAGTTGGTTTTTAGTAAGTTCCCTTACTGGTACCTCTGATCCTTTTTGCTCCATGGACCAGGAGAGTTCTCTTCTGTCATGCAGAGATACGATCCCTCCTTGCCTCGCTCCTTATAGACCCTGGAACTGCATCAGCCTCTTTTGGCTCTGGGTTGGCAAAGTGTGGCTCAGCAACCTGCACCTGGGTCCCTGTTGGATAACTTGTCCAACCCAAATTCATGCCTTATAGTCATCTAGACAAGTGGTGAACCCATTTGAGCACGTTGCGGTTGTAGAGGGATTCGAAAGCACCAGTCTCTTGCTTTTCCACGTGCAAGGACCGTGCCTGCCTCACTTGTCGAGGAAGACTACAAAGGGAGGAAGGTTGGGCTGTGCTTCTGTGACCTGAGGACCAACAAAGGGCAGGGTTTGCACCGTGGAGCTACCTTAATGATGGAGGGAATGCTGAGTGGGGGGGTGATGCCCAAGCAGCCAGCTGAGCGAGAGGCAGCATGTCCCTCTTTGCAGGTCTGGGCTGAGCTGGGCAGGCTGTGCTGGCGGGTTGGTGGTCTGGAGGAGCCCAGGCAGGGGGGCATGATGGTGGCACTGGTCCCCTGCTCCTTGCACCCCTCTCCCAGGGCTCCCTGAGCCCTCACTCTCCGGGACACAGCCCCCAGCCCTGCGAGCCTGGCCAGCTCTGCTCAATTTGAGCAGATCTGTTTAAAACTCATCTGGGAGATGGGCTCCGGCTTGTTACAATGCCATTGCTAGAAATGGAGTCATCATGGGAGACTATTCCTTTTTACAACTTTAGGTATATAGATTTTTCTCTCAATTCAATTTATTTTTATATAGTGTCTTTAATACACTGTCTCTCCAAACGCTTTAGCAGATAGAATTGAAATAATGAGATGATAACGCTTTGCAGAAGTGTGTGCAGCCGCTCTCAGATGGGCAGCAGGGTAAAGCAATAGACGGAGATGGAGCAAGGTGGAGGCAGCGGAACTTGGAAGCAGCGGTAATATAAGCAAACGTTCATGCAGGCTATTATGGTGAGTGCAAGGACTGATGGATATGAAGAAAAGCTTGTAGTCAGGTACGCTCGAAAAGAAGGAATTAAGGAGCAATTTGAATTGAGGAAAGATGGCTCTAAAGGGGAATGCATTCAAGGGAGGGATGTGTTCAGACAAATACATCAAGGGCAGTGAAAGGAAATCTGAATTCTCTCTGTTCATCAGAAATGGAGGGTTTGTTTGCCCCCTCACCACTGCAATATGCGACAGAGCCAGGGACAGTGCAGGTACCGCAGCTCCGCTCCAGAGAGGTGCTTAAATCACTGCATTGCCCTATTCACTTCCCTGGAAATGGCCAAGCATGTGAAGATGGAAATACACCCTGCTGGAAGTATCTCCCTGAGCCTGTTTTTGCCGGATAATGTTGTCATGAGAAGTGTAAAAGGTTTTAGAAGAGAAAACAGGTTGGAAAGGAAAACTGTATTTTAGTGTCATTAGCTGGCAGAGCAGTGGCAGAACAGACTGTTTTCATGTTTTTGTTTAAAATAGACATCAAACTAAAACTATTCAGTGAAAAATATGCACAAAATTAAAAAAGAAACTATTTTATCCACCTGGACTCACTTTTGCTTGGTAGGGAAGAGCAGCAGGAGAAATTATAGGGCCTTTATTTTCATTAGAGTTTAGACTGGCAGGAAAAATGAAATCATGGGTTTTCCTGCAAAAGGGACAATCCTGTCACCACTCAGCCATGGTGAGTGACGGGAGAAAAGTTGAAATGCTTTCTTGGACTGGGATTTCTGGGTCTAACCAGTGACGACTGAACCTGAGGGTAGTTTCATTGGGATTTCTTAAGGGACAAATCCTGAGTGACAGGGAAAGCTGCAGGCAGACAGGGGTTGCTAGTCCAAGATCAGGCGAGAGAATGGAGCAAGCTCAGGATACCCTGCAGTACCAAACAGTTTTAAATCGCACCTGGAACTGAGTGGGAAGCTGTTCAGAGGGATGGGGAGGGGATTTGTCTGGCCAGGGAGGGTGGTGAGAGGTGGTGATGGGGAGAGGACAGACAGCCCAGGGTGCTGCAGGGCTGAGCTCTGCTGCTGCAGCATCACCGTGGGAGAGATGGGTGCCAGGAGTCTGCCAGCTCGGCACGGCAGGGAGCAACCCCACTACAGCCCAGAGGGGCTTATAAGTGGGACTTGTCTTGAATATCACAACAGAACAGTTAAAAAAAAGTTAGGGGAAAGGTTGTGGGGAGAATTGGTCCTCTTCTCAAGGCCTGAGGGAAGCAGGGCTCAGGAGGATTCTTGGTTTGCTCGCTGCTGATTCTGTTTTTCCAGACCTGCTGCAAACAGCTTAGTAAGCATCTTGTATTTGCTCTGAATATGCCAGTGTTTCAGGTAATGTGAAAGCAAAGTGAACATCTCCTGCACAAGAAATCCCAGTCTGGGTTCCCATCTCTAAGGGATCCTCAAAGCTTGGAATAGCTTTATTCTTGTAGAGGACAGGTGGTGGTTTTGAAAGCAGAGCTGAGCCAGGCTGGGAGTGTTTGGATCTAGGTCCTGATTTGGACTTAGAAGAAAAGGTACAGAAATGTGAATTTTGATTATGTTTCATTTAATGAGTTTTGAAAAGATTTGGAGCTGAATTAAAAGTAACAAAAAGCCAGGGAGATGAATGACCCTTATATTAAATTCAATTGGCTTTTGTGCAATTTGTTGCATAGAGAAGCCTCATTAATACATTTTGCAGGTGGTTGGGTCATTTGTCATCAGAAACACACTTTATAGAAAGCAACTTTCCTCCTTCAGTTATTTTGCTCTGAAATGAGTTTCCCTGGGTCCTGTTTGCTGGCAGGAGCTGAATTCGCTTCAGCAGAGCCACATGGTTTCATGGCAGAGAAGTCTCTTGCTGTTATTTTCTGTATAAATTGGTCTATGCTTAATATCTCAAGTATACGTAGCCATAGCCCTCATCTATTAGAAAGAACCCAGCCCCATGTTGTAGTTAATGATATTTATTGTTTCCTTTTGTTTTTCTTAGGAGCCAAGGCAGCTAAAAAAAACCCCAAACCACTAAATAGAAAAAGCTTATTTCGTTTGCATTTTCCTAATTTGCTTTCCCCTGGCTCAGACATGTGTTGCCTATAAGCTATTAAAACTCTTTCTCTAGGGTTATTCTCCCCCCTCCCTCCCCCATCTGATATTCACAACTTCATTCAGCCTGGATCAATGACTGCAAATTTGCTTTATGACAACTTGAACAAACCCATGATGGATCAGAAAGGACCTCAAAGTAGGCTGAAGCCTACTCAAGTCAAGAGCACCAGACACGTTTGTTAAAGACCTCATTGGCCTCTGATCCCTGGGTTGCTGCAGTATTGATTTTTAGGGTCTGAGCTCAATTGTGCTGGAAGTCGAGTCTTATGGAGTCGCATGCTCGTGGGGGAGACAGGAGCTTTATAATGGGAACGGATCGATGGGGAATGATTTAGCTCAGAGGGACCTGGAGGCTTGGCAGGAAAGTTAACCAATAATCGAGTTTTGGGCTCAGAGCCGTTTCAGGCTGGTGTGCTGCCTGTCTCACTTGGTTTGCAGAGCTCTGGGGCCATGATGCTGGGTCTGCGCATGACGGGTAGGCATTGGTCCCCACTGGCTCCTGGCACGGCGGACAGCAGTCATGCCATGTGTGCACGGGCAGTCATGGTGCTGATATAGTTAATCTCAAGTGGGTGGGTGTTAGCCTTCTTCCCCAGCCCCACGGGGTTTAAAATAAAGCCTCAGATGCTGTGAACAGAGACCCATCGGTGTCAGCACTGCAACTCTGGGCTGTGTGTAAGTGACTTTAAGGCTGAGCATGGAGAGCAGGGCAAGTGCAGAAGCAGCACATTTTGCACAGGCTTCTAAATGTGTTTTTTCTTTTTAAACTACACCTTTCTTGCAAATTGAAGATTTCTCTATTCTCTGACTCATGCTCCATCAGTATCAGTGGGGAATGAGAAACACTTGGGCAGGGATAGGCTTTCTGCTGCGTGTCAGCAGGCAGCATCCTGGGGCCCCTGTCTGTACCTGGGTTGTCCCTAACTGATATAACACAAAAACCCAAGCAATTCCACTAAAAAGAAAAGGGGGCAGGTTGCGGATGAAGTTTTCAGGCTTTGGGTCCAACTCATGGTTCTTCCTCCACTGCTGCGTGCCTCAGTTTACCCTTATGATGTGTGAGCAGACATCTGCTTTGAGGTGGAGGTGGTACCTCAGTGGTGTTTCCATGCGTGACACCCCCAGGTTGTTCTCTAAAGCCAACCAGAGTTTTATTTCTAGGGTAACTGTGAACAAAGGCCCCTTTCTTTTATATCTGAGCCCTCAGGTCATCAGCGTTGTGGATTTGCCTGATCTATGGTGGCATATCTGACCTTATTTGAGCCCTAACACTTTCAAGGAGTGGGAATTTGTCTGAGGTAGAGCTTGAGGGGTAAAACCCAGCTACCATCCCAGCCAAGTTCTCCCTCTTCTGCCTTGTTGGCAGAAAGTCCCTTTTGTTACTGCAGTTCTCGCAGCTGTCCCCAGCAAGCGGCAACATTTCCCCCGTGTAGTGTCCCCTGCACTGGGCAGGGCTGTTCTGATGTCCCAGCCCCAGCAGGCAGCCAGGATCTGCCCACACAGTGGACAAAACCCATGGCTGGAGGGGGAGATGAATTGAGCAACAAGAGCAGAAAAGAGGCTTTTACTGCTCAGCTCAAGCACAGGTAATTCTCTTCTCCTGTGAGGAAACAGAGCCTGGAAGTAATTAATAAAGCTGTATTCCCTAATAGCAGTCCCTCTGCAGCCCGCGCCGCTGCCTGGAGGCAGTGAGATGGAGGAGGACAGGGAGGAGAGATGGGGACTTTTCCAAAGGGATGGCAGATGCACAACCCCTTTCCTGCAGCAGAGCGGGTGAGCTGGACAGAGGCAGAGGGAGGCTGATATTTTGGGTTTTCTCCCCTTTCCCTCCCCCTCCACCACCATCTCTGCCATCCGTGGGTTAGTACCAAGGTTTATCCCAAAATCCAGCAGAAGATGCCCGTCTGTGCATTGCCTTGACCTTTGAGGCCAGCACAGCCTTGCTCTCTAGGAAGCCCACGTACAGCAGTGAGGAGTGAACCACCCGGCTCTGCAGGACCTCTGAATAGCCATGTTCCTTCTCTGGTCACCTTCTCCCATGTCCAGTGGTTTGGACTGCTGAAGAAGGAGCCCTGCAGAGGTACAGGCTGGGACCTCCTGGATTCTTGGGCATCTTTCTTCAGTGTGCGAGCACCACGTTGTGCAGTCTGTTGGCAACACTGTAAAAAGGTCCAGAGAGGCTGTGGGATCTCCAACCTTGGAGCTACTCAAAGCTCAGCTGGACAAGGTCTGGGCAGCCTGATATAACACTGAAGTTGGATCTAACCTCACAGTGGTCCCTGTCTGGAGCAGGAGGCTGTACTACAGGCTGGACAAGTCCCTAGCCATCTAAATTATTCTGTTATTGCCATCAAGCTCTACCTTGAGCTTAGTTTGGTTGTTCCAGGCCCCTCTGCTCTAACTGGAAGGACTGCTTCAAACTCTTTCTGTTTGTGAGAAGGTTCTTCTTTCCCAGCCTGGGGATATTCATGGTCACTTTTCAGCTACTCAGTGTCCCCCTGACCTCAGCTACCCCTCATGTATGTCAGCTGATGGGTCTAGCAAAAACAGAGTGAATCTCCATAAACTGACAGGAGAGACTGACAGCAGAAGTTGGCTCACAGCCCAAATAACTATAAACAAAGTTGGAACAACTTGCCTAGATTTGTTTAGACTCCATGTTTAGTTTTCAAATGGCTAATTCTAAGTGAGGCTGAGCCCTCTATGCCCACATTTCCCACAACTTATGCTGCGAATAAACGTATTTCCTTTCTGCATCGTTTCTGATGGTATTTAGTAGAGGGCCCCTGCAAAAAAACCTCTGGCTTTTGCTCTCTGGATCACAACTGGTTCCATCCCACTGATGCTAAGTGACTGCCGGTAATAGATGCAGGCTGAGAGCAGGTCTAGGGATCCGGATAAGTGCAGTTAGTAAATCTTTGCTTGGCAATTCACAATATTTTTGGGGAAAAAAAAAATAGTGGTGTCTTAGTGCAGTGACAGCTAGGTGCAGCTTGTGCTCTGAAATCTTTGCGGAGAGGTGGGAAGAGGCGGCCAGGTTTCGTACATATGGGCAGATTATAGAGTGTGGGGATTAGCAAGGAGTAATTACAGTGCCTCCACTGTATATTAAGTGTGTGAAACAATATATAGGCACCCAGCGCGCGGCAGACATTATGGCTGGGTGTCATAGTTGACATTTTTAATATCCATTATTCAAAAATTGATTCCATGCCTGACTGTCAAGCAGCATCCAGCTGTAATATGGCAGTAGTACCACACAACAGCACTGTCATCTGCTAAGAGCTTTACAAACATTAGCTAATTCTGCCTCCCCTCTCCATCAGCGACAGGTAAGGGCTGTTATTTCTGACTGTCTGAATCCCTGGGGAGAGATGGGATTAGACAAAGTTGCTCCGGGAACGCTGCTGTAGACAGTGAGACCACAGCAGCCACAGGCATCCATGGGGTGAGCAGCTCAGAGAGTGGCCATAACTTGGAATGACCCCCAGATTCCCCCAAACCCAAAGATAAACACTTCCAGAGCTCAGAGATGGTGAAAAATAGGACCTTTAAAAAAATCCTATGTTTTGTGCTTGCTTTTATTTTTTGCAAGCATTTTTAGGAAAGCTTTTCAGTTTTACCTTTCACAAGCACCTCTAGGAAAGGTTTTCATTTGGGAATTTTTTTCTATATTTTTTGTTTTTTTCACTTTGGTCCTCAGGAAAGGAAGAAATAAGGGCAGAAAAAACCCTAGAGAAAACAGTAAGTGCTTGAGGGGAAAAATGCCCAAACACAAGAACAAAGATTTTTCTTGTTTAAGTGAAAAAATGCACTTTGTCAAAATGATTACCTCTTTTCTTTTTCAGTTAAAAGTACCTGATTTAGAAAAAAAAATATTTTTTCCCCTACTGAAAATGTCCATGACTCCAGAGATGAACTGGAGTGCGAGCCCGAAGCGAAGGCAGCAATATCTTCGTAGAGACGCTGGCTGATTTTTGGTGGCTCCACAACTCCTTGTTGGCTGTTGACAAATAAGATTTCATCTTCCTCTTCCACCCCCGCTTGACTCCAGGAATTTCCATTCCCAAACCTCCGTCTCTTTAGGCAAATCCTCTCTGAAGATTACCTACATTACCTACTTCTCCCTGGAGACAGCCTCCTCTCCTTTGGTATCAATTAACGACAGCTCTCACCACCCTTCAGCTTAATTGCACCATCTTTAAAAGCAGCCCTGATGCTGATGTGCCTTTTTCCCTATTTTAATTCCTTCCTCTGAATTATTCTGCTGCTTCTGACTGCAAACCCCAGCACTGAGGTTCTGGGGGGGGGGGCGGTGACGGGCTCCTCCACTCTTCTCTTGGCCCCAGGATTTTCCTCCCCACGCTCATGCAAGCATCACACCTGGGGGTGTGAGGGCTCCTGGGCTTCTATCTCAAACCCAAGTGGTGCCATGAAACCGAACAAGGTGATTGTATGGAATAGCTGTTTTCCAGGTCGTGTAGTCCTTTCTGCTGGGGAAACATTTGGAGGTTGTGTTGAAAAGCATATGTGTGTCTGAAGGGTAAACTCCAGATTATTTCACCAATTTGCACTTTGAGGCTGTAAATGTGAAATGCAGAGCCAGTAAAGGATCAGATGGGATCTAAATCCCAACACCAGCAAAAGGAAACACAGTACAGGCTCTCCATAACCTGCTTGTGTCAAAACCAGGGTCAAATCCCTCCTTGTGTGCTCCTGTTCCCTTCCTGGGTTTCTACTCTCCCCTTCTGGTGCTGCTCGTGCCACAGGAACACAGGGAATGAGTCTTGCTCAAACTCAGGTACCTCAGTTTTTCCAGAATCATCCAAGAAGCATTTGTTCTCTGTAAGGATGGAGGTAATCTTGATTTCAGAGGTGTTTCCAGTGCGGAAAACCAATTGCTTTTGGTGAGATGTCTCTGCACCTGCCTGGCCCAAGCAGTATATTGGTATATCGGGTAAATATTTTGGGTACCTTGGGCTGCGATAGCTCTTTCCAGCTGGAGGCTGCTCTGTGCAGGGTGTCATGCTGCGAGGTGAAGATGGGGCTCACTGAACCCACCAGTATACCCCAAACCCTGCTCCAGTGTTTGCAGCTCCAGTACAGCAAGTCAAAGAAACACAGACATGCCCTTGGGCCCAGTCTCATTTGGAGGTTAAAAATAATGCAAAGGTGCTTAGAAAAATAGAAAAAAAAAAAAGTAAAAATTAAACCACCTCCACACTTGAAAGAATCCTGCCCCTTTAAGAAAGGATTGAACGTAATCTATTTCCAGCGTACGAGAGATCGGCTAAGGATTGCTGGGACATTTTCACTGACACAAATCTACATAATCGTTTTAAACTTCTCACCATTTCTTCCGATTATTCTCTTTCTGTCACTTTAGGAAGCTCTAAAACTGATTTTCTCTCAGTAATCTTCCAGTATTGCTTAGCACCCAAATCTCTAATATTTTAAGAAGATTATTTCATTTATAATTGATTGAGTGTATTTGCCAGTTTGCTACTTCAAAGATGTTGTGCTTTAAGGGGTTCAGGTAGAGCACTATTAAGTTTCCACCCCTTACTCCCCATCCAAAAAAAAGAGGCAGGAAAATTTTGCATCCTGCCTGACAGCTGATGCATATTTTTTTTAATTATTATTATTGATATTATTTACACTGTCAGCACGCTGAAGAGCTAAAAAAAAGATCTCCAGAGATGAAAGGCAAATCAAGCTGTCTCCAGCAGCAGGCGCGGGGCCGTGGTTTCCGTCGTGTTTGATGAGGGGTGATTGCAGGCAGCTGGCT
>NW_010124470.1:27077-37638 GCF_000699245.1 Pterocles gutturalis
GGATGACATGGGTGGTGGGCAGGGGGAGAGGTGGGGGCAAGGGGCAGGGAGAGAGGGGACTGGGTGAAGGGCATTTCTGGGACACATGGATGTTGAAAGTCATCTTCATCCAGCTCAGGACTAGGCTATGGTAGCTGCTCCCTGCGGGTGGGTGGACTCCATCAATCAGTGGTGGATGCTGTCTTGTGAGTTGTGAGAAAGGCGTTGAGAGAGAGAATAAAGGTGCAATAGGTAATATTTACTGAGAGCAAAGACATTAGGAAATCTGCAAGCAGAGACGTGGAGAGAGGGAGCCCATTTAATACACTGCCACTCCCCACTGCATAACCAAAAAGCCTCAGAAATAAGGGGGAGATTTCCCCATTCTCAGCCCTACTCTGCTGTTCATTCTTTATCACCTGTGAGCTAGCGAGGGGAGGCATGGCATAATGCTCAAAGGAAAGCTCTGAGCCCTCTTTTAGGGCTGGCAGAGACTTAGTGATGCTCTGTCACAGTCATTTCGGGGAATGGAGCAGCTATCAACTAACAAGAATGAATTTCAAGGCTGATCACCTGCAAGCCAGGGATAATGGGAGGTCTGCACAATCAAACACGTCTCCTGTTATAGTAAAACAAGCAACACTTGAAAAAGACATGGAAACAGGCTTCTTTAAATCCAATTCAGGGATTTGGAATCCCCACTAAACGCTTAATTAATTTTTGATTAGCTGAGAACCCATTAAACAGGCTGATTCTTCTAGCTTTATAAGTAATGGCAGCATGCTGCTTTAATTAAATTAATACTAAGAGATGTTCATTTTCAAATCCTTATGTTGGTTCTTTGAGAAAAATCATTTCATTCCCTTCCCTAAGAGGTTTACCATATTCTTTTAGTCCAATGCGGTATCTCTTCCCACTCTGTTTGTGTTGCTCTTGGTTTGCCCGGAAGCAGGATCTGTCAGGGCCCTGAAATTGTTCTTCCCAAGGGACATGGGGGTGTCCCAGTAGTTTTAAGGACCAAGAACTTCATATTCCCGTAGGAGTTCGCCATAAGGGTGGGAGCGGTCCGACTGTGTGGGTTCTCACAGCACAGGCTTCTCCTACCTCCCTGTGGAGCTACCATCAGCTGTTTCCTACAGCAGGTACTAGATACAAGTCCTGATTCCTCCTCTACAACATAGCAAGCAGCTTTGAATTGTCACCTCTTTTTTGAGGGTCAGAGCCTGTCCACAGGCAGCTGCTCAGGTCTCCTGTATGACACCACCGTGTACCAGAGAACATGCCATGGCTTCTTTGCTCCTGGTTTTGGAACCGCTAAAGCTTTCCCCATTTCCCAGTGGAAACCAGAGGTGCTGCCCAACCTTGGCTTCTTCCCCAATGACTGGTACCTTCCCATGTGTGCTAGCTCCTCTGGTAATAGGAGGCACGGAGTCAACCCTCGGGCCCTTCCTAGACAATGGAGACCTGGCACAGACACAGGCATCGCTGGGTGTGAGCAGGAAATGAGCTTGGACTCACTCTTGGAGCAACTCATTTCATGGGAGGATTCAAAACCTCCCCTCTGCCTTTCCTTCCACCCACAGCCAGATCTGCAACTGAATTTTGCAGTCTTCTCCCGCTGCTATAATGGGTGAAAAACTCCTCCCTGATCATTGCAGTGCCAACACGGTAAAGTTTGCAGCTGGAGACTCACCTTGCTTCACTCCTGGGTCCCGTGCAAACCTCTGAGCCGTCCCCCAGCCTGGGCAGTCTGAGCCCTGCACAGGGCAGCCATGTGGTCCCTGCCTGCACTGAGTGGGGGTACACGTGCACCCTGGCACCCAGGGAATGAATCCTGGAGTAATCAGGAATTTCCATATTTACTTATGCAGACTCACTGCACCCACCTCAGAGACCTGCCAGCCACACTGCTTTCATGACGCTACTGAACAACTTTACATTGATTATCATCCCATAAGTAGGAACCATTCTTGTTGTCTGAGGGTTTGGATTTTTTTCCTCTTTAAGCTTCTTTATTTGGCAGAAGAAGATTCACTTTTGCAAAAATAGCTTGCAAGAACCCACTGCTCGGATGAACTGCTTGGGAATAACAGTGAACCTGGCTTGGTACAGATGTGATGTTCCTTACACTATCTCCGCGTTGTTTTGGCTTGACACCCACCCCTTGCTCCATTTGCTCTGGGTGCAGCTGGATTAAGCAGAGAATGTGCTTCACTCCTTGCTGTGTTTGTCCCATCAGATGGAGGGCGAAATGGGGTTTTCAACCCACTGATGTCCCCTTCACCATTGCCCTTGCAGAGCTTGGATGTCACAGAATCACAGAATCATAGAACGGTTTGGGTTGGAAAGGACCTTAAAGATCATCTAGTTCCAACCCCCCCGCCGTGGGCAGGGACACCTCCCACTAGCCCAGGTTGCTCAAAGCCTCATCCAGCCTGGCCTTGTCACCCAGATCCCAAGTGCAGGAGCAACAAGCAGGTCCGTGCTGGGATGATCCCCCAAGGATTTAATCACAGGTGCATCAGCAGCGCTGCCATTACATGGGATCTGGAGAGGGGGGTTTGGATAGCAGCCTGGCCCCTCACACCTTCACCCTCTTGCAAACCTCCAATTTTTCCCCCTCTCCCCACTGCCCACTTCTTGTTAGGAGCTGTCGGAGGCAGCTGGCTGCTCGTGCATTAAATTAGCAGATGTTGCGGCTACACAACATTAAGCACAACAATACTGTTAATGTGCCCTCCAGAGCCCTCTGCCTCCCTCCTCACAGGGCCTTGCCAGACACAGCCTCTCCGGAGGCAGATTAATTTCAGCTCTCTGGATCATAATAAATTAATTTTTATTAGAAAAGAAGTAGGGGGGGAGGGCTGATCTCCTGAGCTGCAGAGATTTAAGCCAGCTGTCGACCATCTCCTGGCATTTGGGTTAGGAAGTAAATACAGAAGGAGGGGATTTTTATAAAATACCCATCAGCCCTCCTCTCTGGGAGGAGCGAGAGGGAGGCTTGGAGGTAAATCTGCATTGTGGGGTTAATGCTTTGCCCAGTCCAGCACTAAACAAATAGGAGGGGGAATATTTTCCTTCTTCCTGATGGAGAACAGACTTGAGTCACGCTACACCCTGAAGACAACCTTCCTCAGATGTAAGGCTGTGGGATTTCAAAGCATGTCCCCACATCCACCAAACCCTCCTTTGCTAATAAACCCCTTTCCACAAGATGCCCACTGGAACAGAATTTACCAGCTTTACATTACCACCACTCTTGGAGGTACATGGCACGGTCCTGACAGCCCCAAAGCACCCCTACCCCAGCTCCAACTCGTGCTCTGTGCACAGCCCGGCTCCCCAGCAGTGACCAGACAGCAAACTGGTGGTAGCTGACTCTGTAGTACTGCAGAGTTTCTAAGAGGAGATTTTGATGGTTCAGCCTCGTTCTCTTAGATGCCGAAGGCTCACAGCTCCTTTTGGCTTAAGCAGGGGCTGTCTGTACTCAGCACTTATGAAAATCAGCCCTGGGTCTTTGCTCAGATTAACGATCAGTATGAGAACAGCAGTTGTTGGAAACCCAGATCTTCCTTTATCAGAGGGGAGCGCATTGCCAGCCATGGATTTGGAGGACGTGGGAGTTGGGCTCTGGACATCCATCGCTAGCTTCACTACTGACCTGAAAACTTGGACCTGTCAGTTTTCATATCTGTCAGAATAACTGCTGAGAAATCTGGACTTCAGCAGGGTTGTGGACACAAATATGTTATCTATTAGTGCTGGGTTAAATGACAGTGACATTTCCACTGGTCATTTCACGGGCCGATAAAGGTAGCCAATATCTATGCAGAGGCTGGTCCGTCTCACCATCCTTTCTCCAGTGGTGGCCAGCAGTGAATGCTGATGAAGGAATGTCACACCATAAACTCATAGCTATCCTTCACCAGAATACCCTTCAAAGCCCTGGATGTGTGGCCAAGGGACTTCCTAGTGTAACCAAATGAATTTATTTTCTCCATTAATTTCTCCAGCTGCTTTTGATCATTCACAACATCCAGTGGCACGGAGCTCTGCAGACTAAGCAGGCTTTGGGGGAAAAATTATTTTTCCTTTTCCAGCTGGTCTGAGTTGTCACCTGCAAGCTGCAACAGCTGCTTCCCAGTTCTTGTAGTGGGAGAAACATTGAACAACTGTTCTCTGTTTACCTTCCTCAGTCCACTTTTTTCTTTATCACTTCTCTCTTCAATATTTTTTTTTCCAGAGGCAAGGAAACCCAGTCACTGCAGTTGTTCTTCATACAGATGTAATCTGTGCTTTGTTGGTAGCTGGCTCAAACACTAATATATTTCCTGGGTGCCCAGCTAGTCTCTGGCTGCTCATTTGGTGAATAATTTTGGCTTTTTGGATGTGTAACTGTGGAGTCATCCTGCAGTGTGAGGGTAATATAAGAACTGTCCTCCCCACCCAGTCTTTTCCTCTTCATCTTGACATGACCTAGGTTCATAATAACGCAGGGCTATGGGGAAGGGTTAATTTTTAACCTGGACCTATTTGACTACCTGGTTCCCAGCCCGGTCCCAGGAACAGTTGTGCTAGCTGAGCTGGTAGTGAACTGCAGCATGGGGGACAGAGGAAGGAAGTTTCATTGCAGAAATGATGAAAACACAGCTCTGAAGTCAGGGCTGGAGCTCAGGAGCTGGTTAGGCAGGAGTGTGGGTCTCCAGCTGAGGTGCCCCTGGCCAGAGGGCAGAGCGGTCCTTGGGCACGCAGAGCAAGGACCTGCCCATGCATCTGCTAAAGCCTCTTGGGTGCTGCTGGTGTGCATCGCCTGCAGTCCTCAGCTCATGAGCATCTTGTTCACTCCATTATGAAAGTTGTGCCAAAACCTGACATTGTTACCCTACATACTTCTCCTGAACTTGCCTTTGACAGGAGATCTTGTGGGAAGAAGAAAAAGAGAGCACAGGGGCACAGGGCTGAAAAAGAAAGTGGTGCTTGTGATAACACAAGATCGGGTTTCACTGAGTCCTTTTTCAAACACCAATTGAAAACCCCTCCTGCCACTTGACAAGTTTCCAAAATCCTCTTTCTTTCCAGGATCTACCCATGGCCCTTGAGTAAGGAGAAGAGGCTGTGAAATGAAAGCCCTGTTTGCTCTGTGAAAGAGCTTGACAATGTGTTGAGAGAAAGTGTTACTCGCTGCCTTCCAAGCATTCAGAAAGGCGTCCATTTATCTCCTTTTTCTTTTTTTTTTTTCTACTTCTTCTAAGGAATCGCTGGTTGTAATCCCTCTCTGGGATTTTCACAGTAGTCTGATAACGTTAATATTTATCCTGGCTCAGAGATGAACTGACAGTACTGTGTTCTCTTTCATTTTATCTCTGTACATCTATCAGGTGTTCTGTATGTCTTTCACTTCATCAACACCCAACCTGGGGCAATGACAGGTAAAAGCAGCCTCCATCACATCTTTTCACCTCTCTCAGCTCCGGTGGCTTATGTACTT
Organism: Pterocles gutturalis; assembly: GCF_000699245.1. Taxonomy (NCBI): domain Eukaryota; kingdom Metazoa; phylum Chordata; class Aves; order Pterocliformes; family Pteroclidae; genus Pterocles; species Pterocles gutturalis. The sequence continues at coordinate 32,545 of NW_010124470.1, forward strand.
TGTTGATTTTTATTGACTTATTTAGTAAAAGGTTGAAGATTTTAAGTAGTGCTAGAAGCAGTTCAGTGGTCAAGGGATTTGGGGTGTCTGAAGATAATTCCTAGACTATTCCATGCCCTGCATTAAAAAGTTGATGGCAGACTTTTGGCAGAAGGGTTGTAGGGACTTAGAGACAGATGTTTGCCAAGGGTTCAGTCCTTGAAGGAAAGGACCCACGAAATGGTGGAGTTTTCTTCTACTGATGGTCAGAGAGTTCTGGAGTCTGACCATAAAGGTCATTGAAAAGCCCACCAGGGTTTGTGTTACCCTTGGAAGAGATGCCTGCAGAATAACAGCAGCCAGACATAATTTGTCATGAAGACAATCATAATTTCCCACTCTGGGGTGTAGCACAAACAAGTGGAAAAGGACAACAGTGGAGTTTCTTTATATGGAATTAATGTCAGCCAACACTTGTGATTTTATTGCAAGTTTTGTGAACATCTGTATTTACCTTAAAGCCTCCTGCTCGGGAGTCAGATGAATCCAGGGAAATCTTGGTTTGCGTTTGTATAAAAATAAGCTTATAGGTCTCATGTGTGCCAAGTACAGCCAAGAAACAAGTAAGAAGGTATCTGAATTGGCTTAAAAGCTGTGTAACAGCTGAAGTAATCTCACAGTTCTTATTAAGAACTTAGAGAATGGGAATGTTTGCAGCTGGCTGTACCTCCCCAGTGACCTGTGTGGTATCTACAACCCACCCTCATACATGCATGAGGATGATGTGGGAGTGGGGAATGTCCCTGAAGCCACTCACAAGAGCATAGATACCCAAAGTAACTGATTTCATCTCAAACTTTCTTTGAAGTAATGGAGTATCCTCAGTTGAGAGCCCAGATAAGAGTTTGTTGGTGAACAAAATTTTGGAGATATTCTCTTTAATTTATTATTGTAGGGTTAGATTTAGCAGTGCGTGAAATAACACTGATAGATGGAGTGCCAGTTTGTATGGTTTTACATGCAAACTTGCCATATTTCTAGGATTGAAGTTTTTTCTTCATCACTTCTACTCCATTCAGAGCTGAGCTCATTTTAAATTTTCCAAACCTTCTCATGTATATGGTAAGCCTGAACCCAGGTCTCCTCCAAACTCCTATTTCTCCTATGAGGAGCTCCAGGTTACATAATTTCAGCTAGTTTTCATCCATCTCTCAAGTGGCAAAAAAGAAAGAGGCTGAAGTACCTGGAGGTGTTATGAAGACGCTCCTACAGATGACATCAGAGGCAATGAAGACTAATGACAGTTTTATTCCAAAAACTGAAATAGTTACTGTCATCAATAGCTCCTAGGATTTTTCCTTCATTCATACACATTCAGTGTTGTTCATCTGTTGACCTCTGATTGAAAAAAACCTCCTCTGTGAATCACCAGGTTTCTACAGGAAAGACAGGAAGTTGAGAGATGTCTGCAGTCACAAGACAAAGGAAAGGTGAAACTACTTCATAGTTTCAATGAGGTCAGATCCAGCAGCAGCAATAAAGATGCTATGGTGTGATCACCAAGTGTTTGCCAATGGGAACATCCACATTCCCAGAGATGCTGACTCCAAAATCCCTCATTTTGAAGAAGCTGCTATATGGCAGGCTTTTAAAACTTTGCTAATCACAATGGTATAAGAGTAGAGAAAAAAACTCAAATCAACCAAGAATTTTTGCTGTATGAGGAGGAGTTGCTGTTCACCACTAAATGTTGGCTTGTTGCAGGATGACCATTGATTATTGCCAGTCATGTTAACAGCAGATCAGCTTGTTGTTACATTTCTAGCCCAAGTGTTGATGCTATTTCGTACCTGATCTGCTTTTTTTGTCATCATGTACATTTCCGGCCATAAGCAACCCATGGGCCACGTGGAGTTATCTCACAAGCTGGGCCAAGGTAGCTGCTGGACAAATTGATGAAGAAATTTTCAATGTGGCCATTTGTTTCTCTGTAGCACAAACTGGCAAAGTGATTGAGCAAAACATCTAGAGATGTAAGGTCCAGGGTGGTCACGAACAGTCCTTCCTTCTCTTTTGATCCAGAAGCACTGGATCAGACCCTTTCAAACTGTGACAGAGGGAATCAAGCCAAGAATATTGAAGGGAACAAATCATTTAATGAAAGGCTGCTACTGAAAATATCAATAGCGCAAAGATCAGAGCTTCTTTTTGAGATCTACACTGTAAGCAGAAACCTCCAGAGAAAATCCAGTTCCCTGCAGTCCATAGCGTGCCATAGACACACGAATGTGTGTTGCTACACATGTCAGCACACCCATCTGAGCCCTTCTTCCCTCCCCATGAAATCGCTGGATCGTGTAGAGGAGTATCACTGTCTACACAAATTCCATCATGCTGAATCAGGATTGACCTAAGAAATCACTGCTACCAAATCATAGCATCACTACCTCCATGCTAGGAAGTACTAATCCCACCCTGCTCCAAGAGAAAGAAAAATACATGTCAGTGTTACAGAAGGAAATTAATACACTCATTAATTATAATTAAGTAATTCTTAGAGTGCACCCCAGACATGGACACGTCACTGCCTTCTACTGCAAAACTCCTCCCATCGTCTGGTCTGGCTCCTCCGAGCAAGTTTTCTCAGTCAAACCAACAGAGCTTTTTTCAGTTCTTCCACTAGATCTGCAAAATATATGCAGATTTATACAGTGAGGCACACACTAAATACTCTGGGGAAGGAGTAAAATAGACATTAATCAGATATTAAAGGACTTATGAGACAGGGAGAAATATGCATTTGGGCATAGTTTGGTGTTGGTTTTAAATGTTATGTGTACATATGTACAGTTACTATGTGCAGATATGTATTATTGTTCTGTTTCAAACAACTGGATTTGATAGGCTAAGAAGAATAAGGAAGAGGCAGGAGAAAAATACCTAATAACCCTAATGTTAGGGAACTGTGGCTAATTTGCAGATGGATACCAAATGGTGACAAGCTTCCTTTAATCTGTGTTGCTTTAAAAATAAAAAAAAAAAAAGGAGGAGGAGGCTGGGGTTAGTGAGCTATCTGACAGTCTGAGCAGCTCATCTGGGATTGGGTTGGGAGCAGATATTCCCAAGTGCCTTGAGTATCAAGTGCATTGGATATGGCTTTTGATCAGAGGGGCAAGGTGCTGCCTTCACCTCCCTGGGATGGCTCCTGCTGGACGCAGGTATCTCCCGGCTGAGCAAGGAGGGAGGGTTTGGTGGCAGTGAGAGAGACAGGGACAACCCTGCACTGTGTTTACACCAGACCCTGGCCTTTCCCCTGGCTGTGTTCCTTGTAATTTCTGGAAATCAGAAATAATCTGATGTGATTAGAGGAGAACAGATCTGGCTTAGTGCTCTTCAAGCTTAAAAAGGTGTTAAAGACTTGCCAAATTACAAATACAGAACTAATAGAGATCCAAAGTAAGGACGGTTGCCTAATTCCTTTACATCAAGAGACAAAAGTGAAGGGAGGCATTACGGTCATTGACAGACAGATAGCAGCCTGGCCAGTGAGAAATACCATAAGAGCTAGTGCACATCTAAAAATATTATACATCCAGCCCACCCTTGCTCTGGGTAAGGACTGGTTTTTGCAGGCTCTTACATCTGGTGATGGTTTGCTGCTGGTGACCCAGTGGACACAAAGTTTTGTGGTGTTGCTTCTCCTAAGGGAGGGGCCAGGCTTGATTTCTCTTTAGGTTACACTTTTTTTTTTTCTTTTTTTTTTCTTTTTCAATGCAATCTCTTGAAGTCATCTTGCATTAATTAGCCATCATCTTAACGACACTGTTGTATGTTAGACGAAGAGATCTCTGAATTCAAATAAGACTTGACCCTAAGAGGGACCAGCTCCCTGGCTTTTTCTTCTCATCTCCTTAAATCTAAAAATTGCTAAGTGATCTCTGAGGCTCAGGCTTTCCTCGGAGATTAGTGTAAGAAAAGCCCCAACATCTGCAAAAGTGACTGCTTTTGACAACCGTACAGATATCTTAAAGAGCAGGAATTTCCCTAATAAAACCCCTTAAAATAAGTCTTCTTAAGATTTCTTAATGCCACAGTGATCAGTTTGCATGTTTCAGAAATTCAAGAATTTTTTATCTGCTTTGGAAAGTTATGAAAAAAAAATGAAGCAGGTTTATTTAAAGGGGAGAAGTATTTGAGATGCAGGAGAGACGGGGTAGCAAAGCTTAGGAACTGGTGATAAAACCATAAATTGTATAGCTCAGGGAATTTGTGGACTGACTAAAAATGACAAAGCAAAGCAGCCCAAGTTGGTCATCAGAATAATAACAAAGAGGACTTTTACCAAGAAGAAAAAAAAAAAAAAAAGCATGTGGACCCTCTGGCATTCCATAGTCAATTTAAATAGCTTAATTCGGCATTGTTGTGATTAGCCGTATGCCTGATAGCCTGTGGGCCAGATCCTCTGCTGGTGTAAAGCAGAAGCTTTTCCAACTGCCCTATTCAACAAAGCATTTCTATTAAAGTGTTTAGCCATCTGCTGAAATGTAAGTGTGTGCTTAGATCCCAACAAAGGCACTGGGAGTTAAGCATCGCAAGGAAGCTGCTCTGGCACAGGGAGAAATTTCAGTAAATATACCCTGGAGCTGGGGCATGAGCCCCTCACACTAGTTAACCATATATTTCTAGCCTCTTGAATGCCAGCACAAAAGACCAGGCTGACTGTGAGATCCCAAAGCACAGAGCGATGTTGCTGGAGGTATCTATAGGCTCTTGGTGCCTGATCCTGCACTCCTTTCCCTGCCTGGAGGCTGGTGTAAATGGATGGATGGCCAGTGCCTGGCAGAACCCGGTGTACCGGGTTGTTAGGGCTGTGTGTGCAGGGTGTGATGGGGTGGGCTGGTATGCCGTGCTGGTGCCACTCAGCTCAGCAGATCTGGATGGGCTGAACATGTCAGGGGACCCCTCAAAAGAGAGCTGCCAGTACCTGCGTGTGCAATTGCAGCATGTGCTTAAAGTGGTCACACCGCTGACATCAACATACTTGAGGTTGGTTCTTTGAGTGGAGTTTCAGTGAAAAAGTCCCACTGGGGGTAGGATTACTAGAGTATTTGGGGG
>NW_010124470.1:37674-55968 GCF_000699245.1 Pterocles gutturalis
TTTCTCTGGGTTTTTTGGGGTTTTTTTTTTTGGCTGTTTGTGGGTCTCCAGTAAAATGAGAAGGACGACAGACATTCAGGTAGCTGAATCTCTGACACCTTTCTGCTTGCCTGCTCTTGTACATCATTCCCCAAAAAACCGAGTAGGTCTCAGCACAAAACGCTCACATTTGAAATTTTGTTTTCATTGAATCATCGAATCGTCGAATCACTAAGGTTGGAAAAGACCTCAAGGATCAAGTCCAACCGTCAACCCAACACCACCTAACCCACTAAACCATGTCCTGAAGCATTTCATTTTAATTTTATGTTCTAGAAAGGTCAGAAGGAATCCAGGCAAGGCACGGGAATTCACCATGGGCATTCCTCTAGCAGCTAGTGAGAGGGCTAAAATGGAATTCTATCTGGGATAAACTATAGATATGTTTAATTTGCAGAGAGAGGATGCTCATGATCTATGGCTCCAGCTCCACAAGCCCATGATTGACAGGGTAAAGGAACTATTGGGGTACAGCATAGATTTTTGTGCAAAAACTGGCTGTAGGTCCTGGGTATTTGTTGTAGATACATCCCATTCACCGCAGGTGCTGTGGGATGGGGCAACAGAACCCAGCAGGAACCAACAAATTAAGCCCCACACAGGTTTTTTTTCCTCCTCCTTTACCTTAATGGGGACACTCTTCCAGCTGTTTCATAGCAGAGGGACATACCAGAATCACAGAATAACCCTCTGAAACCAATAAATCTGGTGCATGCCCAGTCCTAGCAAAGGTGGAGCAGGAAACAGCAGGGATTAGACCCACGAAGGGACATAGGTTCATAATTACCATGTGAAGACCTTCAGTCCAACTGTAAATCTTCTGAACCAGCACCCAGCTCCTGCCTGACTCTGGATGCTCCTTAAATCTTTTTGGTGTGTTGGTTCACAATGATAAAATTCCCAGGTGCTGAAGGGATGTGTTGCAGGGCCTCCTGGGAGGACCCTTAACATGCCTTGGCTGAGCAGCTCAGTGTCCCTTACCAGGTCCCAGAGGTGTTTCTCAGCCTGTCTTACCCATGATGTCCATCTGGTAAGGACTCCCACTGCCCTGAACAAAACACAACAGTGATGGTGGTAGTACAGATCAGAGAGGATGGTAGAAGTGCCTCACAGCTAGCATCTTTTAACCCCTGTATTTGTGTATGTCTTTCCTCTGGCCCAGTGAATTGATAGGCAGTCTTAAGAAGAGGTCTTGTAGGTTAGAACAGAATAGAATAGAATAGAATAGAATAGAATAGAATAGAATAGAATAGAATCTTATAGAATAGAATAGAATCTTTCAGTTGGAAGGGACCTACAACAATCATCTAGTCCAACTGCCTGACTACTTCAGGGCTGACTAAAAGTTAAAGCAAATCCTAGAGTTAAAGTTATCCTAGAGCTGAATATGTAGGCACTTGGAGGTGGGAGACATCAGGTCAAATCCCCTCATATGGGTGTGTCAATAAATACATTGAGGGGGTGTAACAAGGCACGTGATGTTGTATGATCAACCTAAGGACTCTGAAATGCTTACTGGGAAGCTTAATTTGTTTTTACAAAATGTGTGAGGTTCTCTTAATCATTTGTTTGTGGGGTTTTTTGGTTTTGTTTTGGGGTTTTTTGTTGGTTTTTGGTTTTGTTTTTATTTTTAAGCAGGAAAGCAGGACATTTTGTTGATGGGAGTAGTTCAGACTTGTGGGCTTCAAAGGGGAAAACCAGATCAGGCAAATTCACCTCTCAACCTTCCTGTGTCTCAATTTCCTTACCTGTGAAATGGGCACAAGATTACTTAGACTGCCTCTTCCAATCTGATATAAAATGTGCCTCCAACATGATACAAAAGGTGCAAAATAAGACTCAGGTGTCTTATCCCTGTGCAGCAGTATTAGAAATTCTGCTCTAAATGAAAAAGAAATGTATCACCATAAGGAAAGTTTTATTTAGGACAATGCAGGTCCGAATTTGCTGCCAGCAGCCTAAAACTAACAGGAACTTGGAGAAAAAAAAAAAATCCTTTCTGGTTTTATATCTCAATCAGGAAGAACTGTCTTTTTTAATTCAAACGCTGGGGTCTGGAGTTGTTTTCCCTGCAGATGCCGCATTGTATTGGGAATATCAGGAGCTGCCAATTGCAATAATGGTTTCTAATTCCAAATTAATTCAGTGTAAATGAACTGTCAAGAGAAGATTGATTTGTTTTGGTAATTGCCCTGATGCAGGCTGCTGGGTGACAGCAGGAAAGAGCAAAGAAGGGAGCTTTGGCAGGTCTAGCTGAGCCTAAGGGTGGATTGAGGAGACGGAAGCCTAGCTGCAAATATCATCCGTCAGGACCACTGCTGAGCCTGAGGTTTTTTTCCAGCCTTCAACAACGTCTTCAGGAATGAAGCCGATGCTGCAAAAAGCACTCCTTGAGTTAAAGAGATCGGTGTGTTAAGCAATGAGGAAGGGGGGTGGGGGGAAGACCCCCTCCCTTGAATGGGCTGCTCTCCGTTCAGCCGCCACCTCTGCTCCACTGGCTCGCTGGGTCCTCACCTCCTCTGGGGTGGCAAAGTGACAGTCTCACTCTGTCTCAAGGGCTGAAAATGAGGGACCTAGGGCCAGGTGAGGCTGGGTGCAGGAGGTACAGGGCTACCTGCTAGGGCACGGATGGGCATGCAAGCGTGACATGCCAAATGGGCCATTTCGTGCTACCTGAGGCAGATGGAAGAAGTGTGGTTCCCTGAGTAGCTCCATGGGATGTGTCCGATCTGCTGAGCCCTTCCTGAGGGCTTCAACTGCAGCTGCAGAGTCCATCTATACACAGACCTGCACCAGCACCACCCAAGTCCAGGCCAATGTTGTAGGGTCCACAGCATAAGCATCAGCTGTATGTATAACCCAAAAAGGTATAGCAGGAAATTCAATGTGTTAAACTTCCAGCAGTGAGGGAAAAAGATGAATAAGCCAACCTTGTTCAGGAAGAAACACTGTCTATAGTCTGCAGACTTTGGAGGGTAAACATGTGGCATTAGCTAATTCAGCAATGTGTAGGTGCCTTAAAAGAAGCAATGACCAGATGATTTTTAATCCATATTATAGATAAATATGTAAGCTTTGTTAGAACCTCTCTACAGATATAGCATTCAGGCTATTGCTACAGTCTATAAAACTACAAGCCAAGAAAACTCCCAGAGCAAATGACACAGTAAATTCCCAAATGTTAATGAAGTTGCTTGCTAAAGCACTGCTAAACAAGCTAGCTTTTTCGTGCTGTATTTTTGGGGGTTGTTTTTGCGCGTGTGCTTAAATTCACCAGTCAATGCAGGTGCTGTGTGACTGAATTGCTAATGGAGACTGTAGATTAGTTTATCAATAGCATTTAAATACTTTTCACACTTGCAGTAGATTTTGAATTATTTATTTGTTTCTGGTCAATTGCTTATGATCTCATTAGCATTAGTCCGTAAAGTGATACTAGACTTGTTGGAATACTTTAAAGATTTCATGGCTCCACAAATTTTTCTGGGGGAAGGAGGTTTCGGGGCTTAAACTCACAAAAGCTGAATCCTAGAAAGAGTCCATTGTAAAGCAGGGATCTGCTAGCAGGAGGGGAGTTCTCTGGATCTGCTCATTGGGAAAGGAAGGAGGCATGATTATAAAGGACACTCAGACATCGAAAGAGCTGTTTGGTGACTGTCATTCATCCGTGCTCAGTAGTGCGAAGCGCTGGTGGATGTCATGGCCCGAGTTGTGCTCAGTGCTGCAAGTGTAGGTAAACTGCTGCCCTGGACAGCTCAGTCTTTACAGTGATTCCTGAAAACGGGGGGAAAGAAAACTGCTATTCACATTCTGAATTTGGGGCACAAAACAGGTCACGGATAACTGGGATCCCTCAGAGACCCTATAGCTGAGCTAGAAAATGAACTGAAGCCTTTTGAGTCCTTTTCTCTAGTCTTCATAACAAATCCATTCATATTCCTAATTATAAGAGTCACAAATATGCAAAACAATCTCATTTCATATGTTGTGTTATTCTGGTTTGATGGAGGAGGGGTTGCGATGTCTTGACAGATGTTGAATTTGTCTTTTAGTCTTTTGATGTTACATGTGGACACCACGTAAAGCTCATGACAAGCTGAACATGTCTCAGGAAGGGGACGTGTGTCTTAAAAATATTGGAGGTATATAACTTATAAGTATTTTTTATCAATGTACTTTAAGAAGTGGACAGCAGATTAAATGTAAAGCCAGGATAGAAAGCACTAGGAAGAGACAGTCAATTGAGGAAGGTTGTGGAAGGAGGAGACGATTTAATCCTTAGCAATGTCCTGTGACGTCTCAGTATTTATCCATAAGCAACAAGAAAGGTGTTACGAACTCGGTGAACAAAACCAGACATTTCTATGTTGGGCTGAAAAAGGAACATGTTGCCCAGGCAGATTGAAGTGAGACTGGGAAAAAAATCTCCCCTCTGGGAACCACCCGTGCCATGGCCACTCTCAGGTGGGCAGTGGACTCTCACCACCCAACTCAGAAGCCTGTTGAAATGTGAGAACAGCTAGGGAGGTGTCATACTGTGATGTATAACCTACTGTGTTGTTTTACCACCCTCACACTTTGCTCCTTGACTACTCATCTTCTGTCTTTGATTTGGAGACAACCAGGTCATGTTATCAAGTGGAGCTCCAAAGACCTCCAAGACCTTCCTCACCTCTTGCAGAAGCACCCACAAGACTCTTTCTACCGGATTTACTGTCAATTCTCCCCCTTAGAGGTCTCATCACATACTAATCACACATCCCATTGTCTGTTGAGCTATTGCTGGTTTCTAGTCTTAGAGACATTGACAGCACTATAGAGACATGTCACATATACCGCTGAACTTTGCAGGCAGGATGAAAAGCCCTGTCTCTCTCAATTTTTTTGTGGTAGGACACTTCTTTTTAGTTAAAACAAGATTACCTATATATTCCTAAATAAAATCATGGCTAAGACTGGACCAGGACCTCAAACTGCTGTCAAGTAACGTTCCTGCTTCTCTGTAGCCATCATCACATGTAGCCTGTTTCTTCTCCCACTCAGTCTCTGTTTTTTTCCCTTGGTTAAGGCAAAGTGGGCAGGTGAGAAAGGGCATCTCTGCTCTTTGGCTGTTCTGGTGGAATAACCAGGATGGTAAGTTAAATCTGGTGGAGATCTGGTGGACATCAGTTCTGGTGAGTGAAAAGAATGAACCAGGGGTCATTGTCTTCTGCTGAACTTGGCTCTCACGTAGATTCATTGTCCCTCCCCCTTTGCAGCAGAGCCCATGGCTGCACACACTTTTATGGTGATAAATGTGAGAGGAGAGAGGAGAGAGGAGAGAGTCATGATTATCTCATGGACAAGGTGAAGTTGTGCTGTACATGGTCGGTGGAGAAACCCAGATGCAGTTTGGTAGCAACCAGCAACACCTCACCAAAACAAGGACAGGGAGTCGCACTGAACCCCACGAGGGAGAGCTGGTGGAGCAATCACAAGTCACCCAAATACTGTGTGAGAAATGCAGTGTTATTTTTGGCAAATACACACATTTTCTCCCTCTGAAAGGCTCTATGACCATACAGGACACAGAGTCAGCTGGATCTCGGATGCAATGCTTTATACTTTACTCTCCTCTTTTGTCTTCTTTTCTTTCCTCTCTCTTTCTTTTTCTTTTTCAGTTCAGCCTAAATAATGATTTAGGACAGCGCTGGCTCTTTAAAGGTGGCCTTTTAAAGTGCACCCTAATCTTCTTCTATCCACTTGGACCTTGGATTTAAAAAATTTCACCAATCCGGATTTCCAAATCCTTGCAGATTCTGAGGGGGCTTGTTTATGGAAGTATCCTTTAGAAAACGGCTTAGACTTTAAGATGAGGAAACGCAGGGAGCTAATGTGAAGATTTAGGACTTTCTAGGAAGCTTGCAGTGCCTAAGCCCTGCTTGCTTGAGCAGTCTGAAGGTCCTTTTGCAGACTAAGAGGGATTAATACCCCTTTAACCAGCGGGGCTATGCACACATATAAATATACCATCTCTCTCTCTCTAATCACTTCGCTCCCTAATCCGCAATGATTTCTTAGGAATTATCATTTTATCTCAGCTAAATAAGCACATTCCTTGTGCTTTCCTGTAGAAAAATAAAATCTTTCAGAAGCTTTTCTTTTCCAAAGTGGTGCCATGAAAATCAAGCTTTTATTTAAAGCCTTAAGTAAATAAAGGAAACTTTGTTTATTTGCTTGGGAAGAGAAGGGCGATGGGTCGCATCTGCCAAGCACTTGCCTGCCATTCCACCTGCTCCCAGTGCCCGTGACTCCCCTGGACGAAGGGTCAGGCCTATTTATTTGCCCAACACCTCATGAAGTGACAAGATCTCTCTGAATGCACAAGAGTCAGGTGGAAAAGGATTTTACAAATTACTGTTGGTACCAATGTGAGGATCATTGAAAGAGACTGCTTTTGAGAAACCTGTATAGTTTTTCATAGTTTTTTGTAGGGTTTTCTTTACCTTTACCTTTACCTTTTGCTTTTTCAGGTTTTGTGGGGGTTTTATATGTTTTTTTGGTTTTGGGTTTGTTGTTTGTTTTTTTATTATTATTATTATTTTTATTTCACTTGCCCAAGCTTAGCTACTTTGCACGGGACTGTCAGATTTGTTTTTAGGAAATCTCACCCTTATTTTGCAATGAGCTGCACTCCAGTTTCTTGTGCAGCAACATCATGCAGGCTGTACAGACAGCTGGGTTTATGGGGTTGATCTTGGGGCAGGGAGGAACTACAGGTAATAAGAAATGTGACTTCTAATGTTTTTTTAAAAATAAAAGAAAACAAAATAATTCTTTTTGTTGCTAAGAATATTGCACAGAAGTGAGTATTTCTTTGGTAAATCATTCCCCATTTAGGCTTTGGTTTCCAAGACTGCTTTAAAATCCAGAAATTAGTTCAGGCAAATTCCAGCTGACTTAAAACACTCAGCTTTGGCAAAGGCTTTGAGTTTAATATAAAAAAAGCTTCTATATATCCTCTATTTTTAATTCTTACTCATTTTAGTTAAACTCTTGCCTTCTGTCACAAAAAATACACATAACCCTGAGAATCAGTAAAGCTGTCCCTGTATGGGGAGCTCCAACACCCATAGGTTTTAATGTTTACAGGCCAAAAAATTTGTAATAAAGTATTTATTCTGGTTTATGTTTTTAAATAGAATTAATAGGGAGAACACAAATTATAGTTATAGAAAATCAAAACTGTTTTGGAACAGTTCTGTTTCTTTAGCATAAAAATATTTAAAAAACAGTTTGGGATGGGAATTAAAATATATGTGTCTTCCCTTAGTAGATATAATCATGATAAATGAAGAATTAGAGTTATCTCCAAGTATTTCTGGAGTTCAGAGATATTTGAATCTGTGGTTTCTTTTATGTCCCTCTCTACTGAGACCATTCAATTTAATATGAAATGAAATAGTGTGACAAATCTGCTGCAGCCTTTTATTACTTATAGTCCCTATGGGTTTTATTTTTTCCTCCCCTAGCCCTTCTCCCCTGCTCCCCCCTTCATGCACTCAGTGGTCAGAATAGAAATACAGAAGCCATAACATGGAAATATTCCTGTCCTACGATGAAATCGTTGTCCCACTGGCTGTGTTTGCAGTGAGCACCCCCCAGGCTGGTGGCCATGCTTCCCAAGGTGTGCTGAGGACTGACCCTGACAAAGGTCCTCTTACAGAAGATGTGGAAGAGTTCTGTTCCCTCTCCTTGTGCCAGGAGATCCTTCAGTACTTGCTTCACCCGCAGGTGGGCTCAACGTAGAGCCAGCTTTTGTCCACCCTCACCTGCACACAGGGACCTGGATCTGTAGCTCACATGAGCCTAGGGATGGGACTGGTTGAACTGAAGCACCCTATGAATGAGTTTGACAGCTATCAAATGAAATCTGCTCTTGAAGCAAACACATCCTTTGTGGAGAGGCACCTCCAGTTGCTGTTGGAGGACATTTTCCCATCCATAGCTCTGCCACCATGGTATCTGCCACCTTCTTTTGCTGTAGTTGGCAGGTCTTCAAAACAACCAGACCAATGGAGAGCTGGTACTCCTGGTTCTGGTTTTTAATATGTGCTTGCCTATTGGTCATAGCAGGTCCCCTTCTGCCATGGAAATACCAGTGGCATTTGCTAAAGTCTTCTTCCAACAGCAAAAAATATCCATAGTGCTTCAAAGGCTCTCAGTTAAACCTGAGACTGATCCGACTTTAGGGAGATTTGTACCTGGGCTGAGGCCCAGACTTCACATCTTTCCATACAATGCTTCTGCCCTAATGCTCACTGAAAGCCTGAAAGTGGCTGGGAGGATTAGCTAATGGGTAATTTAAATGGGTCATTTCATAAGAGATGTGTATGATAGGCAAGCCTGAAGCCTTGCTTAAACCCTGTAGCTTTGTCTTGTCTCTGTGTCTCTTTGTGCTCTTGCCATATGTCTCTTGGGTACTTTTTCTGTTCTCATCTTCCACCCCATCAATTGCAGAGCTCCCTTTCTTTGTCTTCTCAGCCAGTCTCAGCTAAAGCCCATTTTTTTTCAATGGGAGTCATAGATTAGGCCTTCAAACTCCATCTGACAGTGAATCTTCCACACATGGAAACAGAGAAAAAAGATTAGGTTGGGAAAAAAGCTTTATATGTACCTGCACGTACATACACAGATTTATTCTTTCTTTTCTTATATTTGTGTTTCTCTTTTAGACTGGAAGATCTAAAGGGTAGGAAATTTGTGACAGTGAGCCCAGAAAAGTACGTATAAAGGATGCTAACGCCAAGCATAGTTACTGCATGCCCACATCTTAATAATCCACATTAGCGTTGGAAAAACAAACGTATTATGCCTTAAACTATAAGAATATCTTTTAATGGAATTTGAGGAATTAAAACATGGAACCAAGGTTTATCAGCCTGTTGCTAGGAGAACTGCAGTCTGTTTGCTTAGGGAATCATCATCAATAATCCCTTAATCTAATCGCAAAATATAGAAAGCTGCTGCACCAGACTGACCCTGTTGGATGCAAGCAGTAAGCAACAGAAGAGAGCAGTGGGGTTACCCAATAGCAGCTGTTGAGTTATGACTGTATCCAGGAGAAGGCCATGCCTGCAGACACCTTGGGCGTGTATAAGGAGGTGTTTTGTCAATGAATGGACCAAGTGGACCTCAAAGGAGAACGACCACGTTGTAGTATTTCCTTGGCAACAAAAGAACCTAAGCCCACAAGAATAGTCATACAGGGCCAGGCCAAATGTCTGCTGGAAACAATATTGATCCTATTTCTGAAAGTGCCTAAAAGGGAGGGTATAGGGGACACTTTCCCAGAACACTCCCTAGCCTCTGGCACTTTGCTGTTCGGACCTAGAGAGCCAGCGGTGATATCTTGGAACTGAACATCTCTTGGTGTTTTTTCTTCCATTAATTTGTTCAGTTGCCTTTTGAACTAACATAAACTCTTAATATCCAAAATGTCACTTATCACGGAGTTTCGTAACTTATTTACGTGCACTGTTGTGTTTGTTTTGAATCACCGTTTGTTGGTGGCTTAGGTCACGTCTACTTGTACTGGAAGAGACAGTAAACAAACGTCTCTTATTTGCTGTCTCTGATCTTCTTGCCACTTTCTAGAGCTAAAAGTGCAATTTCAGTTGCCTTCCTAGGGGTGTATGAGCACAAGGAATATCAAGAATCTCCCTGAATCTTCCATGATTATTCTTCCATCTCTTTAAAATATTTGCAATCCAGACACCAAAACAAGAAATGACGTAAAAAATGGTGCAATCATTTGAATTTACACCTGAAACAGTGTAAGCCTTGATGTATTTGGTGTGTGGGTAACATGTGGTGGCGTTTGTGTGCATGTGAGAGATGTGGTAGTAGAGAACAGGAGTAAATTGCCACTCAACTAATTGAAAAGTTGGCAATCTTTTTTGCAAAGCCACAAGAGAGCCAAACATCACCTCCAAAACTTGCTACACCAGTCTATAAATGTTTTTGATAACCCCTTTTTGCTGCTGAAGTCCTCTGAAGAACAGAGCTAGCAGCAGAGTTGGAGATCTCAGTTTCTTTTCACATGTTGATGGTCTAGAAGGATGATGGTTATATTTCAAGCTGAGCACACTGGCCTTGGGTCAAATCTCTCATAAATCACTGTCTAACGCTTGTATCTTCCATCCAGTGCCTAGGATGAGCATTGTGATTTACTGCTTAATTCAGAACTCAATCCAAAGTCAATTGAAGTCAGGGGGTTGACACCAAGAAGTTCAGCCCCTAAGGCTATTTAAGCAGGACTTATTGAAAGAGGCACTTATAGACATGAACCTTCTGTCTCCTGCTGTTCACTAGTTTTTATTTTGATCAATGTCCCCATGTTCCCACCTCCCACCCCACCTCCCGGAGTTCTGATCTCTGCTATGGCTCCAAAGTCTACAAAGCAGTCAATGTCAAAGTCTTTCTTGCCCCATGAGAGAGGGGACAGAGTGGAAGGAAATGCCCACAGGAACATGTGAAGCAGACAGAAGGGGCTATTGTCCTTTTGCTGAAGATGACTTGAGCTGAATCTGGCCTGGGGAAGATCCAAGATTTCCACCTGTGTATTGTACCCTGGACATCTACATTTTCTCCTCAAATGAGGAAACTCATTATAACTGTTGTCTTTAATATCAACCCTTCTCCCCACTGATAGGTGTCTAACCTAAGACCCACCCCATCTCAGCCTACTATATCCTTCCCACTTGATGGGACAATTCAAGGTCCATCCTTCCATCTTGTCCCTGAGACCAGACCCTCCAAGCCACTGGGCTATGAACAAGAACTCAGCACGTCAGGACCCTAGACAGCACTGGGAGGCCATCCTGAGAAGAGGAGCCATAGTGACAAAGACTTCTGGCTCTTTGATGAAGTCCTTGGGTAAAGCCAAACTGGTTTTTAAAGCGGCCAGGGTAAGTATGCAGAGGGGTGTCATCACAATGAAGGGTTTGTTGCTCTTCTGAATGTCTTTATCAAGATCGTGAGCATCCCCAGTTTTCAGGGGGACCACACATTTTGGTCCTGTCAAAGGGTAACCAGCAGCCTTGCTTCTTCCAGGGTAGAGACATGGATGGGGCCATAGGAATCTGCCTGGATTTAATAGTCTTGGGAAACCCTGTTGCACTATGAGCTGTGAAGCTTGTTTGGAAGGTGAGTTTGCTGAAGTGCCACTCACCTGTGTGGGGCCTGGAATATCTAATAAGGTCTCAAACTCTGTCCTGAAAGAACTGCCAAGGTCTTTCTGCTCTACCAGGCTACCTGTTTTCCAGAAACTTGCAGAAACTTCCCAGCTGTCTAGGAAAAGCACCTCTTGGAGACCTCTGTTCAATGTGGTTGACATTGACAATGGATTCAGAAGAAATTTTGGAGAGGGAAAAGGGGGAAGCTGCTGAGGAGAAGATAGATGAGCACACACCCAGAGACTGGCTGATTGCTTCAATCTGTTTTTTTGGAAATCATGGAAAGGGGTGATTGCAGGAACACAAGGGTTTTCATGGGCATTCCTCAAAGCCCATTGTAGTGGGCATCACAGACCCACCACTTGAGGGCAGGAGGGAATGACGACTCATTTTTCCCAACATGAAGGTGGATAAGCTTGAGGTTCATGTAGTTTCGCTTCTCCCCTCGGTGAATATTCCACCGACAGTGCTGCCTGCAGGCAGATGGGCTCCACCTACTCCTGGATGCTGCCTTCCCATTAGTGGAGCAGCAGCCAATCCAGAGCCAGCTCTTTGCCTGCCCAATAGTGACCTCCCATGCAAATTGCTGGGGGTGGGACCCATATCACATCAGCTCCCCAGCACACCCTGCTCGGCCCTGGGCTGCAGTCCCGCACTGCTCGGCCAGGAGATGAGGAGAGCCGGGGTCCTGGTGGCCTCTGTTCTCACCATACGGTGCCAGCACTCCCGAATCTTGTCCAACAGTGAGTTTCCTTAAATACAATCCTTTAAGGTGTTAAATCTAGCTTTAACTTATTTGGCTGATCCAACTTAGATCAGATTATGTTTGTATTTATTGGGATTTATGGATGTATGATTGCCTCTGAGCCCATATGGACAGCTAATTTGTCAATTAGAGCAATGCTGATCATTGTGGAGGCATGGCATAGGCTGTTAAGCACCATTATCGGTTTCAACCAGGTCTGACCTTGAGACACACATTTATTTTGCCTGACAACCTTTTATTCTCACTGCTGGATTACAGATATGTAAATTGGGCTAAAACCTTGAATATTCATCTTAGGTACGTCAAAAAAATCAGAACTTGTTGGAGATGAGGAATATAACAGGCAGAGCTGTCGAGCTGCATGCAGAGAATGGGACTTGCTTAGATCTTGCTTTGTATTGTACTTGTGGCAGTGGCAGGGTTTGGGGCCAGGATGTCAGGGCAGTGCCCTAGGAGTCTAATTAAAACCAATGGCCATTTTCCAAGTAGAGAGGTCAACTCTGACTACTAATTAAAGGCCATTATTCTTATTTTGTAGTAGCTATAGCAGGGGCAATTTTCCCCTAAATTAGAGGTTAAGAGTGTTAGCTGGTGATTGTGGTACCTGGCAGCTAGCACCATCCCAGTGACCCATAGGAAGGCTGGGAAAGCCCCATCACTTGGCCTGGCCTGAACTGGTGGGATGAGATAGTGGCTGGCCCCAGAGGTGTGTTAGAAAGCTGGATGTGTTTGGGCCAGCTGGTCTATGTGTATTAACTACATGCTTGAGGATTAATCTCATCTAACTATTTAGAAATGAGGGGTCTAAGCATCTCCTGCGACCAACGGACAGATCATCTGTTGGTGATGTTGTCTGGTAGAGGAGGGATGAATCATCATCTGCAGGTTCTGATCTCTCCACTGACTTGAGAAGGAACTTTGACTACCAGCTTAAATGAAATGTCTGAATTTTAAACAGCTACCATCAAGCGAGATGAATGCTACTATGGGTATTAGATGCAAATGTGGGCCTGGAGAGGGGAGCTAAGTGCTTCTTAACCAGCTTCTTTGCCTTCCTCTCAGTCTCCCATGACCACATTAGTCAGATACATCATAAATCATGTGTCTGAAAGAGCAATTGTTTCACACACGTCTCAGCGATTCTGCACTCGTCACCTTGACCCTACCGTTTTACAGAGAACAAAAATTATAGCCACACCTGTTAAACTGAGCACTAGGGAAGAGTATTGGTTTAGTAATACACCCCCAGCGTTATTGGTTGTAAGGGACTTCATCATGTAGATGATTTGGAGGACTAAATTCGTCAATCTGCCATCAATACTGAATTATTTCTATTGCAATCATCAAGTCTAGAATCTAAACCAAGAGAGATTTTTTCTGTTGGTTTTTTTTTTTCTCTAAGAAGGTAAGGATTTGGAAGGACCTGAGCAGTGGAAAATCATGTCAGTTTTGCCAAACTTGTTAATACATTGAAAAAAGGGGAAGAGAGGAACATCTCATTTCAGTCATCCACAACTGGTCGTTGTTCCCAGTGAAGCTCTTTTGCTTTTCTCTGCCTGAGAAAGGGAAATATCATCGATGCTGATTTGCCTGGAGAGACCCATTGGGCAGAGTCCCACAGCATGAACACCTTGGCAGGAAAAAAATCCCACGGTGGCAAAATTTGACTCTAAAAATAATAAACATGAAAAATATTAACTCTTCAGACTGAATAGTGTGGTTGCTTTTTTACCAAATGGGACATGTAAACCCATTACATAAAATGTCTTTCATCGCCCATATGCTTTCTAACCTAATCAGCTTTGAATCCTACTAAATCCCAGATTGAGATAACAAATGAACAGCTCAGCTCACTGGAAGAAAGGCAGCCTCTTTCTGCTGGGTATTAAAAAGAGGCAGAGGTCAAATATTCCCCTGTGGATCACCCAAAAAAGAGATCACGTCAATAACACCTATGCTTTCCTGTGCTAAGTAAGTATTATTGACAGTGAAATTCATGGCAAACACTATTAAAGGGCAAAGCTTCAGATTAAAACTCACATGATGGATTTGTACAGGAAGGGACATCATATCCTAAAAGAAGATTTTGCCTTCCCAATCATATTGTGATGCTATTTACAATTCAGGGATGAGATGCTGTTGGCTGCCATGACAAACATACACAAATGACAAGCCTTTGGCTCCAAGTAGCTTTCTCCCGGGTGAAATCTGGGGTGGCCATTCTGCTGGTTGGCCCCAGGTACAAGCCACTGCCCCTTGCCATGAGGTGTGGATCCGTGAGGAGGACCATCACAATTAAAAAATGAGATGGGGTGGTTCACAGCATGCCTGGTCTGCAGGAGGTGTCAAGTGGGCTGTCCTAGGAGACCTTTACTGAGGGGCTGCAAGCCAGCAGTGGGTTCAGTGGGCATGGGACTGTTTGGATGGGCATTTTTACAGCTTTCACTTGTTTTGTTTCTGTGATATTTCCACTGAAGTTAAGCCAAACCTGACCTCCAGATGTAGTTTTTTCAGAGAGTATTTGCCCTTACTGTAGACAGGCATAATGCCTGGCAAACAAGAGTGGGTTTGGGGCTGTCTTCCAGTGCAAGAAACCCTTCCTGGCATCGTTACATGGGCTACTGATGAAGCAGTTGCAGAAGATAAACTGGGCTGTTCCTCCAAAGAGCAGGCAAGAGAGGCAGTGGGACCTCAGCACTCACTGACTGGGTTAACACCAGCAGAAAAAACACTAGCCCTGAACCACACCTGTGCAAGAGAACCCAATTCAGTCTAGTAGAAGGATGTCAGGGATTATCTCCTTCCCAGCCCACGCTTTGTCCTCCCCACAAACAAGTATTCATTGATTTGATCTGAAATTTCTATACGTGTCAAACAACCTTTTATTACAGCGATTCCCCCCCAAAAAATGGCTCTTTTGGATCACCTTCTCCTTTCTCTTTCTTTTTTTTTCTCTTTTCAAGCCCCAAAGGCTTCCCCCTTTTCGAAATTTTTATTCTTACAGTAAAAGTCTTTGCTTCTTTGTCAGCTGTCAATTGCTTAAAAGATTGCAAGTGTAAGCACAAAATTTTCAGTAACTGCAAAAATTGTTGATCAGTCAACAGTTTTTGCAGAGGATGGATCTTTGCTTTTTCCATAAGGCTGTCACATTGACACATTTCTACTGACAAGGGTTCTGTAAGGTCTTTCCTTGAACATTTGTATCTGTGCCTACAACCAACAGACTGCTTGCTAGAAATCGAAGAAAACGACCAGTCTAGCTGAGCTGCCATACCACCCTGTTGTCCATTATTTACCAAGCCATAAAAAGCTTCGGTATTGTTTCAGGATCTGAGCACTGGATATCTCCTTGGGCGCTGGGCTGTTAGATGTCAAGCCCTGTCTTGTCTTAGTTCCTCCAGGTCACTTGAGCAAGAGCACCTCAGGTGTGCTAAATCTGGGCTTCTCCACCCCAAGCAAGATGGCCTAAACCCATCCCTGGTCCTACACTGTGTTTGCAAAGGGTGAATGAGGATCACGCATGGAGATGGGACTGGGATCCAACTCCCAAGTTTGCTGTCAGTGTTGACGTACTCTCTGTATTTTCTGATTATTGGAAAACCACCAATGTTCCTGTTGCTTTAACTTTGGAGCTCCATAGTTTGGGATTTTAGGGAAAGCCTCTGGACAGATAGGTTCTTGAGTGCCAAGGAGGATAGCATCACCCATACCCATCATTCCATCACTGCATAAAAGTGCTCCTGGCTGAGTGCTAGATTAAGCTCATCTATTTGAGTTAACAAAGAGAAGGTTAAATAGTGACTTGATTTTCATCTGTAAATACCTTCCCAGGAAGAAGAGGTCTGGTAACAGACGGCTTTTTAATCTAGCAGACAAAAACTGAACAAAACCGAATGGCTAGAAGATGAGCAAATTAATTCATAGCAGAAAAGAGAGACTTTTAGAAAGGGGGAGGATTAACCATTAACGAACCTTTCCAAAGGTTTCCTCTGCCTTTCACTTCTTGGTGGCACAGCCTTTCTGTTTCTGGAAAAGCAGGTTGGAACGGGACTTTGTTGAAGAACTAAACCATTTTTAACTGTTCTTAGGGTGTCCTTCAACACCACATCTCTGTTCACCCAAGCCCATCTTTCCTCTTGTGCCTCCTTCCCTGCAGATCACTCCATTGCACAAAGTTGTGTTCAGAGAGGCTGGACATGAAAACTGAGCTGCCAGAATTAGTTTGCTGTTATTTCTTAATTTTGCCTTAGAAACATATCTTTGATTTTAGGTTTTCAAATAATGTTATCATAGTGGAACTGATTGAAAACATTAGTAAGAAAAAGGGTAGATTTGTAGAAATAGCATTTAAAATATAAAAGGTCAAGGAACAAAAAAGAAGAAATCAGAAAAAGTTTGTAGCTTAAAACCATACTGGAAATTAGAACTTTTTGCTCTCTTAATTTATTTTTTATTTAAACATACTAGAGAAGCTTCAAAATCAGATTAAAAAAAAAAAAAAAAAGAGGAGGGTGAAAAGCAACTTTTGAAATTTCACTTTTTGGGGCTTTTCAATAATATGCTATAGATTGGAGAATAAAAAAAAGCGATGAAAGAAAGTCAGCCCACCAAACTCTGTAACTAGTTTTAGACTTCAGAATAAAGTGAAAGTCAGAGTGTTAGCTGGTGTTAAGGCATTTTGAACCTTACTTCATTTGGCTAATGACTTTGTAGTTTAGGGAAGGTCTGTTTTTAACTTTCCTAAAATCACCTCATAAACAAGGTGAGGAGATGAAGACAATAAATTTAAACAAGAAAAGATTTAGTTAGGACACCTAATTAGGATTTCTAATCAGGAGTCATCAAGACCTATAATTAGCAGGGTTGTTCAGACTCATTGTTTTCTCTTTAATGGCCATAGGACATCCAAATGGTTTTAAATTATGTACCATGGGCTCCTAATCAGTTTATTGAACATCATAAATTGTTAAAAAGAGTTAATAGCTTGTGTTTCTTGATAGAAAGTGCTAATACTCGAGGCAGAGAACTCATCAAATGAACCTGGTTAGAGAGGGGAGGAGGGAGATTGCGTCTCAGTGTCTCATTTTGTTTTAGTAATTAGCTTTTACTGGATTATCCGATCCAAATCTTTATTCAGTTTACTCTGTCAAATCTAGTTTGCATTTTAAATGGAAAATTGACACGGGGAACAATTTGTCTCCTGACTGTGTTAATGGGTCCAGCTGGCAGGAGGCACCCACAGAGAGTGGGGGGTTATCATGAGAGCCTGCAGAGGGGGGACCAGTGGGGGGGCTTCCCCAACAGTTGATGTCCTGAATGGGGATCCTCTTGGCACTGCTTCCCTGAGCAGCAGCTGCCTGGGGAGTTGGTATCTCAGCCCCGGTGAGGACTCACTGACATACCCCAAATCACCTGGGGAAGCCTCTGGTGGAGCAGGGGCCCACGGCTTGTTGACATCTTACAGTGCTCTGCTTCAGGAGAGTGGCTTGGCAGCATCCCACGGGAGAGATGGCCCTGACTGAGACACTGCATCCCCCACTGGCTTTAGGGAAGGGTACGGAGCCACCTGGGAACAAGATTGCAGCAAACACCATGTCTCTTGCGAGCTTCTTTGAACCTATGGAACAAAAGAGATTCGTCCCTCTCTTCCTGCTTGGGAAGAGGGGTCAGGAAAGTGAGTCTTTCCATGCTAATGTCACACAATTACCTCTTAACTGCCAAAACAAATGGCAGAAATGGGGAAAGTGACACCAAATCAAAAATGTCACAGGTGATCGATTCATGTCATCTACCGTCGCCGCAGCCGAGGCTGGCGAGAGAGACACAGTGATAACACAACACTAATATTATATTACAGCCTTCACAGCGCCGAATGCCAAGTGATGAATATGTGTCACTTTATGTGTCGCTCACTCTCTGGGCCTGGGCGGGCGAGCATGGAAAATGGAGTGTTCAGGATTAATGATATTGAAAATGATAGAGAGGAGATTGAAAATTCCTTCCTTCCTGAACCATGCAGATTGAAATGTACCTCAGAGCTATCTCTTGCTGCCCTCCTCCTCCGCCCACTTTTTAAAGGTCTTTTCCACAGAATTTTGAAGAAGAAATTACGAAAATAGAATAAAATAGAATAAAATGGAATAGAAAAAGGGAAGAGAAGAGAAAAAAGAAAAGAGAAAGAAAAGAGAAAGAGAAAGAGAAAGAGAAAGAGAAGGGAAGGGAAGGGAAGGGAAGGGAAGGGAAGGGAAGGGAAGGGAAAGAAAAGAAAGGGAA
>NW_010124470.1:56092-65459 GCF_000699245.1 Pterocles gutturalis
AGAAAAGAAAAGAAAAGAAGAAAAGAAAAGAAAAGAAAAGAAAAGAAAAGAAAAGAGAAATTAGAAAGAGAAGAGAAGAGAAGAGAAGAGAAGAGAAGAGAAGAGAAGAGAAGAGAAGAGAAGAGAACTTTATAGTGTTTTACTCAGAAGTTACTTCCTCTGCTCCTCACTGTTTGATTTGTGATCAAGGTTCCAGTCTTCAGGTGTATGTCTATTCTCACACAGACAGCTACAGCCTGGAATATGTCCGTTATTTTAATCCAAGACTATCACTTTTGAGTTAAAAACCTGATGTGGCCAGAAGATTGTGGCTGGATGGCAGTCAGTGTGTGATGTGTTATGTAATAAGTGATCTTACTGAGAGTTCTCAGTGAAAACCAGAGCATTTTAATGCTCATCATCTCTATTTTGGAGCCTTTAGAAACTTAGGTAAAAATCAGACCCCCACAGTGCCAGTAATTTTCCACATCTATTCAGAGAAGGACTGATAACACAGAAGATGGATCACAGCTTCAGGGACAAAGTGACCTGGCCAATGTCCCAGGCAGAGCTGAGCTGGTACCTGGCTCCCCCATTCATATTCACACACAGTTTATGCATGAGTGCTGCAAAATGACCCATTCCCATGAGCCCAGACACTTTTGTTTCACCTGGAGAAAGTTACCAATGTGCATTTACATAGCTGCAGGATTAGACCCTGCCAGCCCATGGAGAGGTGGTTCTGAGCAGACACACTGCTTGTCCTGGTCTCTGGTGGAAGGCTGGCTCTGTGAGCTGCACGGCCGTTCCACAGCACCTGGAGATGCTGACTGAGGGGCTTGCTGGACTTGGTCAGGACCTGGTGAGATGAGGGACCTGGAGGGATCTTAACCAGGGACAGTCCATCCTCTGTGTCTCATGGTGGGTGCTTGTCACCATCCTGCTTTTGAGGAGTGAGGTTACCTGCTCATGGCTGTAGACATACCGGTCCTGGAGCTCCAGTTTGGGTTTGTCCTGGGTTTTGACAAGGATGCCTCAAAGCTTTAACAGAGAAAGCAAAAGAAGGAAGTTTTTAATACAATTATTTTTCTACATTTTTTCTTTTACCTTTTTTTTATTTTAACCTCCCTGTTACTTAATTAGGTCACCTCCCCAGGTGGGACGAGGGCTTATTCTTTCCTTATAGCTACAGTGGAAACCATCTACTGCCTTGCTGTGCCCTCATCTGATATTACGTACGCTGCTCTTTCAGCGGAGCTCGGAGCTTTTTGTCTTTGAGGCATGGTTAATGGGGACAGAGCCTGTTTTGTTAAGCAACCGATGCAGCATAATGGAACAGCCTTTTTTTTTTCTTTCTTTCTTCTTAACCCATTATGATTCCCAAGAAAAGTGTTTCGCACAGAAAAGAGAATGAAATCAAATCACAGAAAGTGGAAATGGGATGCAAAATTTGTTTGAACGTCATGTGAAAATAAATGTTAGGTTGGCTTCTGCACACAGACTGCCAAATACACGCCTGACTTTATCAGCCTCTGCTGAAGAATGAGCACTAACAGCGAATGATCTTAAGGACTCACAGCCGTTAGTTTCGTACGGCAATAGATTGAGATTGGAAGAAGAAACCCAGAATCAACTGAGAGTACCTAATTAATTGGATTATAATTACATTTGGAAAGCTAAAAGGTAATAGATCTGTTTGAATTATGATCATCACAGGCTCTTCAGGGACAGACTGTGCAGTGTGAATCACTTGTACGTGATCACCAGAGACACAAAGAATTAAATGACTACAAATATTTTAAATAAGAGCACCTGTTCACTAGTGGGAATATTGTCTGCCAAGCTCAGCTGGTATGAACATGTTTGCTTTGAGATTGCAGACTCGACTCTGACCTGTTCTATTACTATTTTATTTTAAAGATGCCTGACCAAAAATATTACCTTTGGTGTTGTCCATTGCTAGAAGAAGGATTGAACCCCAAAGGAAAATGAGAGCCTAGAGATTAAGATTACACGTGGCTGGTGTTTTCCTAAATTGTAACTCAAAAGGGCCACACACCATCATTAGACATGTATTTCTGTCTTTCCTGACTCTTTTATCTCTCTTTACTGTTCCCGTGAGCATGCAGTGCTGACTTCCCCAGCCTTGAATATAGTTTTTCTGCTCAAAAAAGGAAAATGGAACAGAAAGAATAGAGGCATTTCAGAGATACAGAGCATTAACAAAAGCCTGTAGATTTCCAGCACAGAGTAACAGGGCGGTGCAAGTATTAGATCAGAGCCATAAATCTAATGAGATGGTAATGATATGCAAATTAACAGCACCGTGAGCCAAATGCGTAAAGTTTCTTTATGAAGCATATTAAGAGGCATTTTGCCTACGTGAAATGGTTGGGTGAACAATAAATACTGAGTCACAATCTGCAAGTATTGGTTGCAACAGCAATAAGATAAATAAAACAGATGAAGACAAGTGTTATTCCTCCGTTTAAAAGGACGGAAGCCGCAAATCAAACCCTACTTCCCTCCTACAGAAGGAAACTGCAGCTATGCAGCCTTCATGAAGTATCAGGGATTTTTGGTTGCTCTTGTTCAAATTAATACTCACAGGAAACTTCTTGAAAAGATGGTTTTAAACCAGCCTTTATATATTCAAGGATGGACAAGAAAATGTGAAACCTCAGGCTAAATTGTTTCTTAGTGTAAATTAGGTAACCCCCATTAGCTGTACCAGTTAGCTTCGGATCTGGATCCCAAACTGTACCTGCCAGCGTCTGACTGTTGATAAATACTGAGTGGTCTCACTGTGACATTTTAATTATACCATTATGGATTTCATGAGGAGGGGGAGCAAAAGAAGAGAAAGCATTTATTTTTGGTTTTAAGCTTAAAGAAAGGAAAAAAAAAAACAAACCCAACAACAAAGGAAGAAAGTAGCAGCCCCTCAGACCCCAGAAGGATTTAGTGGAGATTAGCTAAATCTTGGTTCATGTTATTTTCAAGGTCTCCATCCAACCTTATTTTAACTTCCTTGCCATGGGCACCTGCTCTGCAGTTTTCACATGAGATAGCTTGAGATGTCTTAGCGTTGTCACCTGCCATACTAATGACATGTCTTTTGTCCCAGTGTCTGGATGCCTCTTGGTGCTCCTCCGGAGGCTGGACAGCCTTGTGTTTGCATCTTGCTCTGAAGACCAGACTTGTCCTTCGTCGGTATGGCAAACCTTAAAGTCTGCAGCAAACAGTTGTTTCATCTGGAGCTGCAGAGCAATCTGGAGGGAGGAGACCTGAGTTGGGACCCAAATGTGTCCCTTTGGCCTAAATGAATTGGGACAAGTACTGACTGAGGTCCAGTACTGCAGTCCATCAGTGGTTGCCCCAAGATCAGCTATGCCCAGAACACAGCAACCCCAAGCTCAGCCTGGGCTCCGGGGCTCATCCCAAAAGCCTGTTGAGAAGACCAACACCTGTTCCTTTTGGGCCAAAAGTGGTGATGGTGAAGCCGTGTATGTACATGGCAGAGGGACTCACACTTTCGGTGATTGTATCACGCCTTTGTGAGGTTGGAGCACTCATGGGAAATAGGTCTGTCTAATCATCAGGAAAAAAATGGTATTTCAGGTATTTCAGGAGGGATTAGGAGAGGAGAACCGTGTAGTGGAGGAGGAACAGGAATATGACCCTCGAGCCTGCTGGAAGGACCACCTTGCTGGGACATACCAGAAGACGCGTCTTTGCCATTTCCCGAACATCCCACAAATATCCCATGAACTATGTTGTCTTCTCACTTCCCAACAGGTCTAGGGTCCAGAGCCTGGTAGAGTCTCCTGTTGATTTTCATGGATTCATACACTAGGCCTGTATTTCTTTAGTCTCATCTCTCTAAGAAGTTTGGATTTAACCTTGGCATAGTCAGAAACAAAGACAGAATTTAGCCTACTGCCTGGAGGTGAACATCCATCCACCTGACAAGGAAGAAAACCGACTCAGTAAGCAGTGCGACCCTCCAACAGGCAGACAGGCTTGGCTGGAGGGGGTTGCAGAGCTGGTGTCACTGCCAAGCACTGCATCGTCTCAGAGGCTCTTTATTTGAGTCAGCTCCCTGCCTCTGTTTGGGACTGGTTTGATCACTCTCAGAGCTGTGACCTTGCTTCAAGGCTGTGAAAGTGGAAAGATTCCTTGTGAGACTTCCCTATTAGCACAGCCCTATGCTCATCCTGCCCACCCTTGGCTCCACCTGTTCCTCCTGGAAAGCACACAATTCAAGAAGCACCCGAAACACAGGCTGATGCCAGGTCCACAGCTGGCAAGACTGCAGTGGGGCAAGAAGGGCTCGGACACTGGATTGGGTCTTCAGAGTCGGGGGAGGAGGCAAAAATGCTTGAATTTGCTGAATCGGTCTGTCCATCCATCCGTTGACCTCTGTCCAATTCTACCTAAGGGGAAAAAAAATCCCTACGGTAGGTACCTCTGAAAAGGCCTTCTCCACAAAGTGGAAGAATAAGCCTAAAACCAGTTTTACCCACATCATCTACATCTGTAGCTCTTTATTTTGACCATAGTTCAATGAAGTGTGTAATGCCAATGGGCTGCTGAGGAACACCCAAAGGAGGTGGAGGGTCCCAGTTTGACCCACTACACTGGTCTCAAGGGACATCTAGGGGAGGCTTTCGGGTGTCTGCTGGCCAGCTGGAAAACTTGCCCACTTGCAATCTGTTGGGCACTTCAATGAAGATACTCACAGTGTTTCTGGGATCTCAGACCTCGCCTAACTCCTCGTAGACCTTCCCATTAGCTGTTTGTGTCTCAGTGGGAATCACTGTGTCTGCTGAACTCCTACTGCTGGCTAAGACGAGCCAAATTCTGTATGACCCTGAGTGTAACAAACACTGCCTAACATACAGTTTTTCCAAACCTCCCTCCATCTGCCTATTTAAATGTTTCACCAAAGCCTCCAAGACCAGGAGTGCCTGAATCTCTGTGTACAAAATCTTGGCATTTTACCTGTGCTTTTGAGTGTCCTGTGCAGCCAAGAAAGACAAAAATGCTGAAATGTTTGAGAAAGGCGATTCAACAGATTGTGTGTTGATCTATGAGTTACCCAACCTGGTTTCTGCTCCTCCGTGTGATTTTTTTGTAAAGCCCTTTCAGATCTGTGGATGAAAAATAAGATTCATAGAAGCTAAAGCCAGAAGTGTTATAGCAGCGTAAATGGGGGTGCATGGCATTTCCCCTTCAGAGCTTACTAATAAAATACCCCCTTACATCTGTGGTCAAGTTTAATATCTGACAAAATCCATTCTGCTCACCTCTATTTCACAATCTGCACTGCCCTGTCAGTTATTAGCATTGTGCTCAATGGAGCTGCCGCACAGCTCATTTTTGTGGTTACTAGCTTAGTAAATAAATGTGTCACACTAAACATCACGACTTCTAAGGGAGTTTGAAATAAGCAGACAAGCTAATAGGCACAAAACTACATTAAAGCTACCAACCTCCTCCATCACAGACTGCAAGGCTGGTTGTTCTGTGAGTGACAGAAGGGATTGAGCCCCTTCCTCTGCCTCTTCCCATCTGAATGTCAGAGTTCCTCCCTGCCCCTACAGTCCTTGTGTCTCTGATGGTAGCCCTGAATTCTGTGTGCTGGCCCTTGCCTGTTGCTGGTGGGTTATTTAGGAGATGTGTCTGGCTTTGCCTGCAGGATGCTGCATCCTGGCTGCAGAGAAGGATGCTGAACAGAGCAGCTGAGAGCTGAACTCACTCTGACTTTCTCTCAGCAGCACTGCTGCCTTTTGCTCCACCAGCAATCTCTGCACAGCGGTGTAATGGTTGCATTGTCAAAATGGCCAGGGGCATCAGAAGTGGGCAAGTGATGGACAGACCAATACCAAGCTAATCGGTGGAGGCTGGCACATGGTTAGGAGTCAAGCGGAAAGAGAGTCACTGCTCCGTGTCTTCTAAAATAATTCAAATTCAAGGTAGGGTCGGTGGTGAAGATGGGGATGATGGGTTTGGGGTTTGCTGTTGGTTTTGGTACTTTTTGTCAGATGAATGAACCAATCTCATAGCAGGGATATCCAGGCTGCCTGTGGCCGACACGGTCTAGTTCAGTATCTGCAATTGTTGTATTTGTTTGCACAATATCTGCCAGGCTCATTGTGCTGTGTGTGAAAGAGTCAGTGATAAATAAAAGAGTTAAAGGAGGAACTCAGCGTGCTCAATGCTTTTCTGAAGTGGGTTTTGTTAATAAACATGTCCTGTTTGGCCATTTTCAAAGAGAAGACTGAAACAGTTGCACCAGAAGACAAGTACAGGCTATTGCATGAACGAATATCCTTAAGCTGTTTGAAGCAAGAGGCACCTTGCCTGGGCTTGATCCCTGGTGCCTGGGGCCAAGCTGAGGTCTGGCCCCATTCTCCTGCTCCCTTTTTGGGCTGCTGGGAATGAGATAAGTCCCAGGGTCGTGCCCTGCATGGGGAAAATTTACTCCTGAAGATTACCTCCAGAACTTCCCAAAGGATTTTGGTTTGGGTCAGTGTCCTGCAGGCAGGCACAGAGAAGCAAATCCAGTGCACCTTTGTCCTGCCTGTTTGTCCCCCTTCCAACCTTGGCTTGAGGCTGTTTAATCCTTCACATGCAACTCTCATGCAGAAAATTCAAACAAACCACAGAAATGTCGAATGAGACTGGCTTGCAGAACAAGGGCAGCCTGTTTCTGAGCTCAGCTGAGATTGCTGGAGAAAGTAACACCTTAAGAGGCAGATGAAGTTACAATTTGTATAATAAAAGATGTCACCTCTACCTGTGAGCCTCACCTTCCCTTACTGTCTTCTCCACCAACACTCCACATAACACTTGCACTCAGACCCAGGAATGCATCAAGGGCAGCTCCTCTCTTAAAAGCTGAGGATCTTCTCCACAGTGAAATCCTCACATCCCCTGAGCCCCTTTACCACACCTGAGGCTGAGATCCCCCTGTACAGATTTATCTCTCTGTGCTGAGCCAGCATGAAGCCAATTCAGTGCTAAGTGCAATGTTTCCCCCATACATTCCTGCAGATAGAGCAATATTATCCTGTATTAGGGAAGTGGCTGACTATGTCACTTGCGACGTGCCAAAAGCCATAAGACTATATTGGTTTTCAGACTCCTGCTGTGTTGGCTTGGGTATTTTCTGTTCTCTTCTAAGAGAGCACTCTGTTTTCGGCAGAAATGTCAGGACGCCAATGAGCCAATGAAAGAATCTCCTTGGCATTTAGCCTTTAATATTTCCTAGGCTCTTAATCTTGAGATGGGAAATCTAGTGCTGGAGAAGGGAAGTTAAAGGATGGCTGATTTTCTTTATTCATTTCCTAAAGAATATGTATCTGGTGTTGCTACAAACAGTGGCACTAGGATTTAGGTCTTGCACAATTAGTTAAAATGTCAGTGTGATGGCATCTCAGCTTGGGTATTTCTTGTGCTTACTTTCAGCAGTGCGCAAAAGGAAGGATGAATAGAAGAAAAAGAAAAGCTGAATAAGACTTGCTCCAGAAGGTCTTTGTTAAACAAGTTTTGCTCTCACATAAGTTTGCTGAGCTGGTGGATAGCAGAAAACAGAGACAGAGCCAAAGGCAAACTCACTTGGCACTAGCAGGAAAAGCAGACTTCCTCAGCAAGTCACTCAGCCACAGGGAATATTCTGAATAAGCCAGATCTGGCCCTTGTTTGTGCTGGAATAACTCCAGTGTAATGTCCTGACATCAGTGGAGTAACTCCAACTTCAAAGTCATGCAACAATCATCTCAGTCAAGCCTGGGAGCTGACTGCCTCAAGATGAAGTCAGGCAGCTCTCACAGCACAACCTGTTGCATGGAGATCTGGAGCATCATCCAAGCTGGATGCTGCAACCCCTGAGACACCCCATGCAGGTGATGTGGGTTGTCCAAAGGATCCTCCTGGACTCACTGATCTGTTATCAGAACGAAAGAGAACTTAAGTCTTCGATATGGTTGAATAATCCCTCCAGCCATGAACCCCCAAAGTCCCAAAGGGGTCTTGGTGATGATGCTCTGGAAACAGCAAACTTCCTTCTTCATTCAAGACAGGCAGAGACCCTCCAGCATGAGGTTCTGCCCAGGACCTTGACATTCACAGCAGAGAGCTGGGTGCAGTATTCCCAGCAGAGTCTCCTGGTCTCTGGTTCCTACCGTCCATGCCCAGCTCACTAGTCCAGCAGCTAATATGTTCTTTAAGCCCGCCTGACTTTACAGGTCTGGGTTTGTTCTCCTCAAGTTACAACGGGCAATTCTTCCTTCAGAGTTGACTTTAAGAGCCCAGTTCACAGGAGCTGCCTAAGGACCTGCAGGCACCAGAGACATGCACTGTCTGTCATCTACTCCCCTCATCACCCCCTTTCACTTCTAGGGTCAGACAATTCCCCTGAACATTTCGACCACCAGCTTCCAGCACTTGTGTGACTTCTGCTCTGGCCCATGAATATTGCTATGAGAACACGGCCCAAAGTAAACAAAAGAAGGAGCCTTATCTAGCAGAGATCAACACCAGACCTCTTTTCCATTGTATTACTTTTTTTTTTATTAATTTATTTTTGCATTTCTATTGACCTGTACTCAAACAACTGCAGCTGGATCAAAACCCAATGCAAAAAATCTTACTCCAGTGGGTGGACTGGTTCCCAGAAACTATATGTCTTTCGTGCAACCACCCACCTCCCCTCTTCTTGCGAAATTTTCCCAATACACCGGACTTCCATATTTCCACAGTGTGATCATTTTTTTTCCCATTCTCCTTGTTCTTGCTGGGTTTTGGGGCTAGGTATGAATGATTAGGTGATGTACTGGTGTAAATGTTGCCTCCCACCTGAGATGGGATGCCAAAAAGATATTTAACATGCTCTACCAGCAACCCTGAGAAATGCAGCTGACCTTGGTTCTGTTTCTCCCAAATTCCACCTTTTTTTTGTCATTCACCAACAAAAACCTTGCCCCAAATCCCCTCCTTCAGCCTGCCAGCTCCTGAACACTGGAAACATCAGGTGAAATGTTGGAAAATAGAGTGAAATTACTTGTCTCCTTTATGTGCCCTCAAGGGAGGGGATAGGAGCAGGGGGGGGACCATCCCAAAGGGTGAGATGCAAATGAAGGTGTTAAAAGAAAAAAAGAAGGGGAAAATATAAAGAAGAAGAAAATAAGTCTTCTTGGTGGAACACAAATGGAGTTCTAGCTAGGTATCATTTGCCGAGGAAATTGCATTTCTATTTGGGAA
Source organism: Pterocles gutturalis (assembly GCF_000699245.1). Classification (NCBI taxonomy): domain Eukaryota; kingdom Metazoa; phylum Chordata; class Aves; order Pterocliformes; family Pteroclidae; genus Pterocles; species Pterocles gutturalis. The sequence goes on from NW_010124470.1 coordinate 65,339, forward strand.
TAAATGAGTGTAAAACTTGTTTGAGGCCCAGGTAATAATAGAATGGAGGAGGAAGAAATTGAAATTTATTACTTTGCAAATGACTCCTGTAGAAAAGAGAGACACATATCAGAGTTGTCTT
>NW_010124471.1:0-333 GCF_000699245.1 Pterocles gutturalis
AGAAGTACCGCTTCTTGAAGGTGAAGCGGGGCAGCAGCGCAGGCCCCCCCGCCGTGCGCGTGTGCAGGTACCCCTCCTTGATGGGGGCCGAGGGACAGCAAAGGGACGGTGACACCGGCCCCTCGCCCGCTGTGGTCAGGGCAGGGAGGCAGCAGTGTCACCCCAAGTGCCACCAACCCCGCCAGCCTGAGGATGCCTGTCCCCAGTCACCCTGGCACTGAGTGGGTCACCCTCCCCAGGGATGCTCCTGGGATGCAGGGGACAGCAGGGACAATGCCACCCCTCCGTGCCGTGCACTGGCACAGCCGGACCCAGCACTGGCAGTGTCCCCTG
>NW_010124471.1:409-723 GCF_000699245.1 Pterocles gutturalis
CCAGTTCTGGCGGTGTCCCCCGTGTCCCCTATGTCCCCCATGTCCCCACGGTGCCCAGTGCAGGATGCAGGGGACAGCAGGGACAATGCCACCCCTCCATGCCGTGCACTGGCACAGCTGGACCCAGCACTGGCAGTGTCCCCTGTGTCCTCCATGTCCCCATAGTTCCCAGTGCAGTATGCAGGGGACAGAAGGAACGATGCCACCCCTCTGCACTGGGTGGTGGCATGGCCAGACAGGTGTCCCCTGTGTCCCCACCATGCCCAGTGCAGGATGCGGGGGACAGCAGGGGTGATGCCACTCCTCCCCTGCTG
>NW_010124471.1:885-1144 GCF_000699245.1 Pterocles gutturalis
CCCTGTGTCCCCCATCTCCCCTGTGCCCCCCATGTCCCCGTGGTGCCCCCCATGTCCGCCCAGTGCCCAGAGCAGGATGCAGGGGAGAGCAGGGATGATGCCACCCCTCCATGCCTAGCACCAGCAGTGTCCCTCGTGTCCCTGTGGTGCCCAGTGGTGCCCACTCACCCTCAGTGCCCTCCACGGCCACCAGCTGGTCCAGGAAGACGGTGACGCGGGTGACACAGGGCAGCAGAACGGCGTGCAGCGGGGCCATCCA
>NW_010124472.1:0-3133 GCF_000699245.1 Pterocles gutturalis
ATGGACCCCCTGGAGCAGAGCCTGTGCCCATGGCCAGGGCAGTGGGGATGGACCCCCTGGAGCTGAGCCTGTGCCCATGGCTGGGGCGATGGGGATGGACCCCCCGGAGCAGAGCCTGTGCCCATGGCCGGGGCGGTGGGGATGGACCCCCCGGAGCAGAGCCTGTGCCCGTGGCCGGGGTGGTGGGGATGGACCCCCTGGAGCAGAGCCTGTGCCCGTGGCCGGGGCGGTGGGGATGGACCCTCCGGAGCTGTCTGGTGCTGATCCTGTCTGTCCTGCCCGTTGTGTGGCTGACACCTACCAGGTGGTTTTTCAAAATAAGTAAATGAGGAGAGGGGAAGGCTGGGTGTCTAATGGCATGAGTGGACATGTCTGCATGTAGCCTGAGCTCGGTGCAGTCGCTACACGACCAGCATCCTGTGCCCAGCAAAGGTCATGTCCAGGCTGGAAGGAGCATCTACAGCAGAAAACATTCCTGGACCACGTGTTTAAGCTGCAACTTTGACACGTTTTGGGCAAAGTCCTAAAAGTTTGTTTGTTTGCAGGAGGTTTTTTGTTTGTGCTAATCCAGGTTCCCTGTCACTGCTATAATGGGGATAGGGCTGGAGCATAGCGGGGGGAATTTGCTCCCCTCCTTTGAACTCATGACATCCCTACATCCAGCGCTTGCCATCTTGAGAGATTAAAAAGTCCCTCCCTTTTCTCCCCAAGAGAAGAAGAGATGTGACAGCAGCATCTGCTGCTTTCCAGGTAGCTTTATAGAAGTGCTTCTTGGTAACAATTGCCTTTTTTGGTTAGCCTACCCATCAGTATGAACATACTGTAAATATTTGTTCCCCAAAATAAAGCTAATGAAGCAGGGACTGTATTCTGCTCCCAATCAAAAGAAGTCCAGAATAGCTGTAATTAAGCCAGTAAGTTATTAGGAGTTGCTGGCAGTTCATGTGAGGACAGGAGCTAGCCAGAGATTTGTTCTTTTCTTGCTGTGGTTTTGCTAAGAACCTTCCTCGTGCCAGTTCTTTCTGACCAGTGTATGGCTGATGATGGAGAACTCTGCACGAGCATTCCATTTGTCAAGGGAAACGCCTGGATCCGGGACCAGCGGTGCCTGGGTCTGTAGGAGGGATAACCGTGGGCAGCTCTGCTCGTGCCTCCATCCTTCTCCTCTGGAAGCAGTAATTGCCGCTGGTGATGGGGGACGGCGGGGGACACAAACAAAGCACAACAAAAACTGCAGCATGTGCAAATGAAGTGCAGAAATACAAAAGCTAAGAGATCCTAAAAAACAGTTGCCAGCATCTTTCTGTGACAGAAATAAGTCTTCTACTGAGCAAAAGAAAACAAAACCTTCTCTTTAAAGGTCACTTGCTGTCGTTATTTGACTTAAACTCTCTCTGAACCATGTGCTGTTGTGCATTATTTATTATTTCTGATTTTTTCCCTATTTGTGTTTGGATATATTTGCTTGTTGTCCTTGGATCTGGGATGCGCCTCTGACCTTGCAGGCTTTTCCTTTGCCCTGGAACCTGGTTGACCTCACAAAGGCTCTGCTTGTAGGAGGAGGTTGGTCCCTTTGAAGCTTTGCTTTCTGCATCCGGGGAAGGCATCTGTTTCGGGGAAACCTCCTCCGGGGCTGGCTCCTGTTCTGTGGGTGTTAGGCTTGGCGCAATGGACCGGCCACACGACGGAGCCGGGTTTGAGCCCGATGCCTGCGGCAGTGCAGCACACAGCCCGGGGAGCCTAGAGAAAGGGGGGTGGCAGAACGTGGGGTGCCCAGGGTTGAGCGCTTCCCGTGGGCCTGGTTCCGAAGGAAGCGCACTTGGCAATTTCTGTACAGCTCTGAACATCTTGAGCACTGAACACGTGAAAATCGGATGCGTGTGGGATTGCAAGCAGCTAAGCCCTGAGGTCCGCTAACAGAGCCGTATGTGTTTTATCCCTGTCCTTGGTTTATTGTCAGCGCGGTCTGACATCACAAGCCTGGCTAGAGCTTCCCTTCCTAGCTCTGGTGCTACATGGCAGAAATGGGACCTTCCGGGACACCTGACGAAGGGTGTTTGCAGAGGTGGTCAGTGGGAAGCTTGCTGTGCCTGGTGTTTGCCGTCCGTGGTTTCTCGTGGGCGCTTCCTCAGAGGCAGGAAGGAGCGGTGTTTGCTCTCACCTCCCGTGCAGATGAGCTGCCAGCTCTGATTCCCCGTGGTGCCCGCGGTTCATCAGCTCGTGTTCCCGTTGCTCTGCCTTCTCCCCTCTCTTTCCTCCAGCCCATACATCATTTGCCGTACTCGAAAAAACCACAGAGCTCTCCCATCTTATTCGTGCTGTGTGTGTTTTGTCTGGCTCATCCCTCCAAGAGGCACCCGTGGACAGGTTCGTGGCACAGCTCAGCAGCCTCAGGCGTGGTGCTCCCGTCGCTTTGCCTCTCGCCGCGATCCCTGGCAGCGGATCGATAACAGCAATCTGTAATGGACTGCCCCACGGACAAGGGAAGCTAAAGATCAGTGAGGGGAAAAAGATGGCATCTGGCATGGGGCAAGGTGATAACCCGAACTCCATCTACCCTGCGGGGCTGTCGCCTGGAGCCCCCAGCCCACGGGCATCTCCCCAGGGCCGTCTCCCGCAGCCGGATTCTGCATCTCGATGGCCGATGCGCTGCAGCCCCTGGAGGGTCTGCTCTCGGGGGAGCAGAACAGACCCCTGTGGGCGGGTGGGAAGGGAGGGGACGGGGAGGCTGCTTGGGCAGAGGTGTCTTGTGTTCCTGTTGATTAATGTGCATAAATCCTTACCTGAGCGTGGAACTGTGCGGGGACTGGGGAGAGCAGCTTTGGGGTGATGGGATGGCTGGAGAGGCACGGGTTGTTACGGGGAGCAGAAGAAAGTCCTGATTGACAGGGCAAGGATGCCGGGCAGGGCAAGGATGCCAGGATCATGCGGGTCGCTGGGCTTGCAGGTGGGCTAGGGGAGTCTGGGAGGCCAAAAAAAGATGCTTGACTTTGCTGGCAAGGCACGGTGACCCCCCTCCGCCATGAACCCACTCTGAAGGGGGACAGGCAACGTCTCACAGCCTGGGGCCGTTTCTGACCCACCAGTAAGATCTGGCTGCTGCTTCCCCCCCAGCGCCGGCTCCCGTAAGCCC
>NW_010124472.1:3164-4733 GCF_000699245.1 Pterocles gutturalis
GCCGCCTCCAGTAAGCCCCCCTCCTCCCCGTCTCCCTGCCAGGCGGCTCAGCATCCTTCGGTGGTGCTGCCGTCCAGCCTCAGCATCATGCTGCAGCCACGATGGACATCTTCCAGTAGGAATGTTTGATACAGCCCCATCTAGTCTTAGACTAAATAAATGGCTCAGTGTGACTCAGAGGGTGAGGTTACGGTGGGGTTTATATCCTGGCAGGATCCCACTGCGCTCCCCTCTTGCTATATTTATCTGCTTTCTGGTAAGAGAATGTGCACAAATCAACCAAAATGCTTTCAGAGGAGAAGCTCATGGGTTGAGTGACTTGTGCAGGACGTTTCTGTGTGACCAACATCTGGTCTGAATTCCTCAGGTGGGACTCGGGGTCTTTCTGAAGCTCCTGAGTGCTGCCACCACTGAGTGATTCCCCTCCTCTGCACGGGCGGCACCTTCCTGGAGAGCTCCCGGAAAGCCAAGGTGAAAAACGATTGCTGGTTGTGTGCAGACCAAAGCCCTTTGCTCGTTTATGCGCATCTCTGTCTGCGGCTGCTCTGCTTCACGTTAATGTCTGCTCCGGCAGCTCCTCTCTTGTTCCGTAAAGCCCAGTTTCCAAAGGCCACTGGTAACAAAGGGGGTGTCAGGGTGGGCACACGGCACCAAGGACCCCCAGCCAGATGTGCTGCCAGGAAGGTTTTGGCTGTCGGTCAGAGCTGGTCTGCAGTGGACTCGCTGACGCTGACTTGTCGCAAGGCTCCCTGTGGTGACAGTAGTGCTCTGGGTGCGTTGTTGATGGCTGCTGAAGAGCCAGCCTGGAAAAATATAAAAACGCTTTTGTTCGGTGTGTCTGCTGTCAGCATCCCTGGTGCTGGGCACGGACCCGCTGCTCCTCTGCCTCAGCACGTCAGTGACCCGAGGAGGTGGAAGTGTGCGTGAGCTCATTGGTGCCTGAACGTCCACCATAAATGTTTAATTCTCGGTAGTTAGAAATTCACTAGTGCAAAGGTGCAGAGAATGCCATATCTGAGCATCGGTTGCTTAGTAAGAGCCAACCCTTGTCAGGCCATCGCAAGGTGTGGGACGGTGCCACCGGCCACGGGGGGATGCTGTGGGGTCCGTGACGGCGTGCTGCACCCTTGGACTGCTGCGGCTGCTTGTTTTCAGCAGTTAAGTGGTGACACGGGTAAAACATTAGCAAGATGATTTATTAATTGATACACCAGCATAGCTTGGCTCTCTGCAGTTTTAGATCATGCTGCTGTAATGCGAACAACATTTTTACTTGGCGGAAAGTAAAACATTTCTATATATATGTTTTAAGAAAAGTAACCTCCACTTGGAGAGAGTTTAGCCCATCCTTATTGCTTTTAAAGGCAGCTGAAGGTTTTCATAGTCCCTTGGTCTCCTGTGCTGCGTGATTTGAAGCTGTTCCCGCGGGGTCTGGCTGCAGGGAGCGGCGTGCTGCAGCGCGGGGCTGTCCCTGTCCCAGCCCGCGTCCCAGCGGTGGCAGCTGTGGAGCTGAGCACACCTGGCGTTCTGAGCACTCGGACCTCCCCGCACACACCCGGCATTCCGAGC
>NW_010124473.1:0-16173 GCF_000699245.1 Pterocles gutturalis
GCTTGGCAGTGGGTGAGGTATCTGGCCTTTTACAAAATGCAATGTGATGTCTTTATGGCAGAAATATACCAATTTATTTTCTTTTTTTTTTAAAAAAAAGGTTTCCAGATGTCACGTCTTGCCAGGAATGGGTGTGTGGCATCAGTATTACGACTTACTTTTAAGAAGATGTGTAACTCTGTAAACACCTTGTAAAGGGAATAATTAGGCTCATGTCATCTGTCAAAAAAAAAAAATCAAAATAAGGGAAAATAAAAAGTCTGCTGACATCTTCATTCCATTCTTATTATATATGGAAACATATTTATACATTGGATAACAGATGTTCAGAAATTAATTCACTGCTTCACCCACCTTTGCCTTTGCTAACAGGCCTGGCTCTTATTGTGCATCCTCACCTGCTCTCTGCCAGTGCCCTTCAGGGCTCTGCTGTGGTACAGACACAGATGCCAGGAGCTCCATGCAGGGACCAGCACTGTTGCTGTTGCAAGACACAACATCAAGACCTGATTGACCCAAGCATTTTGTTTGAACCTAACAGGGGACAAACTATTAGACAGCTTTGATTTTCTAGATGAATTTGATTTTAATTTAAAAGTAGTGTATCTAGCTGACACATTTTTCCTTATGAGCTTCCCCAAAAGCAAAACTTTTGTTTCTCCAGATTGCTCACCAGATTGCTCAGTGCTCTTTCAAGCCTCATATTTCTGCCTGACCTTGATGGGAAAAGTTTCACCCCACACTTCCAGAATCTTTAAGAGACTTAAGCTCCTTGTCTCTTTTCCATTCATCTTTTCAGCCATCATCAAGATGTTTATAAATTACTCACCCTGAATTTTAAAGGCATTTCATCCTCCTTGTCAGATGGCTTGAGCTGCTTTATTAAAACAGCCTGTCCTTGCAAACTTTGCCTCTTTTACATCAAACCTCAGTGCTTTGCACAGCCTTGTCTTGCTGAAGGGGCATCCGTCAGTATGAGTTTGCTCTCTCACTTCAAACATCCTCTCCTTTCCTTTCCAAAGCCAAACAGAATTTACCCACTCCTCACCTTAAACCAAAACAGCTTTTTCCCCCTCTGCCCTGCCCTGTGGGATGAGGGGCTTCCTGAGACCTCCCTGGAAATGAGGAGGAGAAAGGGCCACAGGGTGCAGTGCTCAGGGCAGGTGGCTGAGCCCACCACCCCTCCTGCCTGCTGGGACTCCTAACCCAAAATAAATTAACCCCACTAGTCCATGCCTTCCTCCCTGCACCCCAGCTTGCAGAAATAGGTTTTGCTGGCAGGGGGCACAGTGGGTGCCTGGGATGATCAGGGGGCTTGGAGCTGCAGCAAGCTGGGTTGGTGACCTGGTTGTAAAATTAATAAATGTCAAACCCAGGAAGCGTGGAGTGAAGCAGAAAGGAAAAGTGAAGCCGTTACCTGATGGGCTGAAGGTGTTGAACCGTGAGGAGATGATTCATGCGTGGTATGGATGGTACATGGGATATGGGGGACACTGGCGTGGCAGCAGTGCCGAGCATGGGGTGACAGTGCTTTGCCAGCTCAACCGGGTGTTCCTGTGCAACTCACCCAATTACCCTTCATTAATTTTTCCCTGCCTATAAAATGAGGTTGCTACCGTATGGAAAGACTAGGTTGGAAAAAAATTAAAGGGAATATGCTGATTTAGCTGCTGCCGGGAACAGGGCAAATGTGGGAGAAAACAACATTGTGGAAGTGTGAGGGAGGGTTACCTGCCTTAATGGGAGCTGAAAGGGGGGCAGTGGCACAGTGGGTAAGTACTCTCCCTGGTGTCATTTGTCGTTTGGAGTTTAAATCTGGTTTGGAGTCCACAGTCTGAGCTTTAAAGGAAATGAGTGTATGAATGCTAAGAGAATGATCATCAAATTGTGCTGAATGACCTCTGAGCAAGCTGGTCTCATCTTGTTTCCCTGAAGCTGACTGAGCCCCTAATGCTGGATGCATTGCCTACCATGTGGCCTGGGTACACACCACATCACTCCTGGGATCCCCTGCCTCCCCATGCCGTAAGGAAAACTTTGGGCGTCTGATGGCTTTTACTGTACCGTAAAATGTATGAAGAAACTGGTGCAGAGAAGATCAAAGGAAGGAAGGGACAGGCATGTACATGGAGCAGGGGAGGAGTTACCCAGTGCGATTGGCTTCAGAGAGAGAAGTGCGGAAGGACTGGATAGCCAGAAAATTAACATTTTAGAAAAAATTCTATGAGGCTTATACATGCACAAGAAAGGAAAACAGCAGCAACAGAACATTGGTGTCAGAAAATGAAAAGATATGTACAATGCCACTTTCACCAACGATATCTTTTCATCGATACAATCCCCAAATACCAATAAAAGAGGTTGTTTCACTGAAGAGTGCAGTAAGATCACAGGGACCCTATTAAAGGGGAGATCTAGTGGGAAAAATGCAGCACCAGCCCTTCAACACACCATTAAATGTGTTAAACATTGAAGGAAGAAAAGCCACAAATGTAATGTCTATTAAAAAAAAACAACAAAAAAAAAATGACTCAGGCACAAGGATTTTTTTTTTTTCCTCCAAACCTGTGATACCGTCCTTAGCACTGCAGAGAAGTCAGAATATGCAGGAAGCAGAGATGTAACCAAATCAGCTGAGAAGAAGCACTAAGAATGAGACTTGGTTGCTCTGGAAACTAAGATAAATTGGAAACACAGACCCAGGAACCCAAATGATGCTGAAGCTACCAGAGATGAATGGGTAAGCAAAGGCAGTGCCTCAGATTTATCAGATGCTTCCTTGGCAAAAGCATAATCACTAAACCTGGGATGAAAGCAGAGAGGCCAGGATGCTCCAGCTCAGCCCCCTCACAGGCTCAGCAGTCAGTGCGCATTGGAAACCACGGGTGTGGGGAGTGATGGTTGCATGGGACTAGCAGCCGATGGGCAGGGTTGACAAGAGACATTCAAATCTCTCTTTAGTATTTGCAAATATCACAGGATAAATAAAATCTCTGTGTGGAAAAACAGTGTTGTTGGGGTGTAGTCATTAGTTGTTCTTGATTTATTTTTCCTGGATATTCTCCTGGATTTAAATGGTAATCCTTTTCATCTTGCATCCTGTTTCTGATGGTGGTCAACACCAGCCAAAAGTGAGAGTAAAGCCTAAGAGGATAATGGTGAGAGGATGTTACTTATAGTGCTAAGAAATAGAACCTGACTACAAAATTTATGATCAGGCTATCTGAAAAATGCACCACAGCATCAGAAACTGTCACCAGCAAATAATTACAGATCTGTTCTGGATCTTTAGATGCACAGATGGAGACAGAGTAGATGGTCTTCCTTCCCTCCTTCCTTAAATTACTTATTTCCACGAAGGAAGCTGAGTCAGCCTGTCCAGGAACATGACAGAGACTGATCACATCAAACCACTGTTGGCAAAGACAGACTAAAATAAGTGACTGTAAAAACCTCAGCCCGAAAATGAAAAGCTATTTTAGATGATTGATGGGCTGTATGCATCATCCCTCATAAAAAGAACCAGTTTTGCTTCTAACGTCCCTGTCCCCTAAACAAACAAAAATATACCTTCCCCCAAATACTGAGAGATTCTTCTAATGATTACTGAGATACTTCTCATGATGAGGTCTTGGCAGACATGAGTAAAACAGAAACCAGTCATTCAGGCCTGGCAGTGAATATCCAGTTTGAAAGAAGCACCTGTGTGTGAAGTGCCTGATACCTTACAGAGAGCAACAATTTGGGAGATCGAATAACTGGTGACAGATGCTACCAAGTGTTCTGGGAGCGCTACATGTGTCCTGAAGGAATCCTAAGGAATCCTTGTTCATTTCCTAATGACATTATTTCTTTGAGGAGAAAAGAAGAAAATGTTTCTTGTGCCAGGGCTAGAACTTGTATTCATCAGCAAAAGTGCTGCTGCATGTTTTGTTTCTGTTCGTAAGCTGTGCTGCTTCTTCCCTGGCAGGCAGCTGTGGTGGTGGTGGCGGTGTCCTGAAAGCTGCACCCATAAGGTGCGTTAACTTGGAGCTCATACGGGAGTGACTCGAATTTTTGTGCCTGCTCTCAAGTTTTAGGTGAAACAGGCCATGACACGAATATCTGAAGGTGTTGGCTCTGTGGATTATACATCAGTGTGTGGGCACTCCTTGTACTGGCCAAAATGTCCAAGGCAGATTTGAGCTTTAGGATGGCTCATCCCTAGGAAATCCAGTATCATGGGGGTGAGACATCAGATTGTGAGAACACACTGGTTTTATATGTGGGGGGTATAAGGGCCCTTTCTATGGGTACATCTGTAAGTTTGGAAGTTCTCTCTCCCCACAAATCAATACTTATTTATAAGCAGGCAAGGTAGGAAGGCAATTTTAAAATAAATAAATAAACAGTAAAAAAAAAAAAACCAAAACTAAAGAAAAGAAACAATGAGGTCAACATCTTGTAAACTCACAGTTCCCTTATTCTTATCACATCCCACCCCTCCATAAAACACTCCTGCCTCAGATTACACACCTGCTATCCCAGTAGAAGCAGAAGTAATTTAGGAGAGGGAGTGAAGAGCGCTCTTGTATTTGGAAACTAGTTCCCACCTCAGCTGTGACACAGGTAAATAGCTGCAACACATGTTACCTCTGTGGCCTTGGTTTGACAGCGGTACTGCTAATTCATACACCATGCTTCATTGGTGTGATTCATACAAGGTACCTTATATTCTTCCTTGCTTTTTAGTAGGAAACTTCTTCCTCTTTTATAGCTGGGGACAAAAGCTCTTCAACTTTTCACCTGGATGTGCAAACCAGAAAGAGCCCATTTCATAAGCCTTGCGGCCAAAGAAACAAAAGTCCAGGCTCAGCTTTCCAGTGTATGTGGTTGTCATGGCTTAATGCCAGCCGGCAGCCAAGCACCACACAGCCGCTTGCTCACCCCACCTTCCCCAGTGGGATGGGGAGGAGAATCAGCAAAACAAAAGTGAGAAAACTTGTGGGTTGATATAAAGGCAGTTTAATAGGATAGCAAAGGAAGAAATACTACTACTACTGCTACCACTAATAATAATAAAAACAAAAAAACCCACAAGTGATGCACAGTGCAATTTCTCACCAACTGCTGACCAATGCCCTGCCAGTCCTGAGCAGTGATCCCAGCCTCCCAGTCAATCCCCTCAGTTCATATACTGAGCGTGATGTAATCTGGTATGGAGTATCCCTTTGGCCAGTTTGGGTCAGCTGTCCTGGCTATGCTCCCTCCCAGCTTCCTGTGCACCTCCTTGCTGGCAGAACATGGGAAGCTGAGAAGTCCCTGAGTTAGTATAAGCATTACTTAGCAACAACTGAAACACCAGCATGTTATCAACATTATTTTCATATTAAATCCAAACCACAGCACTATACCAGCTACTAGGAAGAAAATTAACTCTGTCCCAGCTGAAACAGAAACCAGGACACTTGCCTCTTCACTCAGAATATCTGTTTCTAGGTTGCAAATCACCCCTTTTAAAATATGCAATAGACAGCAGGGAAACAGTCTGCAGCCATAGCCTCTCCAGAGGAGGAAACTGTGAGTGAGCAGTTGTCTATTCTTTTATTTTATTTTATGCTTGCTTTTCATTAAGCTGAACAAGACTTCTGCTTTTATTGGGATAGCTCATATGTTACATGTGTTTTCATGCAAATATTTACATGCCTAGGTGTAAAATGTCAAGTAGAAACTTGTGTCTTCTCATCATTTCAGGAAGAAATCCTTTACTGAGTGTTTTTTATAAAGGGCATATTTCTCTCTCGGGTGATGGGACCAGTAAAGAAAAACCCCTGCTACTTTCTTCCTCTTCAATACCTTTGAAGTCTTTTGTCCTACCTTTATTAGCTAAAGCCTTTCCTTTCCTGAGGGATTGTTAAACCGGCTGAAGCCATTAAGTCAGTTCTGCATACAGGTAAGACTTTTGTGAGGCATCAAGGTTTGCAGAAGCCCAGTGGGTTATCTTGATGCAGCAAAAGCCATTGGTATAGGCAAGCAATTTTCTTTATATCCTGGAATAGCTTTCCTGTACTAGCATGGGAAGTCAGTGTCAGGTGGCTGACATAACTATTGAAGGTTACTTTGTCCTGCTAAGGCTATGTTATCCTCCCACATTGTTTGAAATTACTCTTTTGCCCTCCTTCCCTGCAAAAGGGAGAGCTCTTGTTCAATAAATGGGAGGCTGGATCTCCTGAGGGAAGATACATCTCCCATCTCTTGTTTAGTGTTAGGCCTGGCAAGCATATCTGGGTGCCGGAGGAAGGGAAGCACACACAGATTCTGCTTCATTTCTGGATTTGAAAGGGGCATGCAGAAGTACAGAAGATAAACCTAGGGCTTGTGATCAGAGGGGAAAAAATAATCAAAATCTTTCACTCTTCTTTAAGATGCCATTATGCACATTCCGAAGGGACCAACCCTATATGTTTTATGATGTAGAAGATAATAACACAGTAACATTACAGTAGAATTAGGCTAGCTCAGTCGTTAGTAATGTGTAAGGTAAAAAAGAGAGTCAATTACTTTTTAAACCAAAAGTACCATCTGTAAGCTGTTTTGTATTTCACAGAAAGGAGATGGCGTTGTGCAATGAGTCGGATGAACTGGAGATTCCAGTTTGACAGGTGGAGTGGCCACTTTAAGGGAAGAGACTTGGGAACCCAGAGGTAGTCCTCCTTCATGGCCCGTTTTTGAAGCAGCAGAGATGACCTCAAGTGCAGAACAGTGACTGCAATCAGACAGCTTCTTCCCACCCACCCTCAGCTAGACCTGTGTGTTGCTAATTGTTGCTTACAATCTCAAATACGTCTCCCTGTTTAAGGATGTCTTTCCCCCCTTTATTACTTCAGCTCTCAAGTTACATTCCCTAAACATTAACCTATCACACAATCTCTAGCTCCCTCAAACACACTACTTAAACTACCTGAAAGCATTTAAGGAGAACAGAAAGTAGAAACCTAAATTCTTTTTAGCTATATTCTACTGTATCTTTAGCTACATTTTATCCCATCTGAGGAAGCACCCCTGACCATCATCACTCCTTTTATACTAACTTCTCTTATCACCATTACCTGGGGCAACCCTGTTTGGCTTCTGCCTTTATTGGGTGGTGTGGCTGCAGGGATAACTTGTTTCCCAATCAATCTTGATAGACCAGACCCTACCCTTGAACCTCTTTCTTGATAAATCAGGCTGTTAAAGAAAAATAAGCAAGTCTGTTTAAAAGGTCAGCCTGTGAGTTTGGTGCTGTCGGGTCACAGGCAGCTGGGATGACATGGGACTCACTCGCTTATTCTCTGTTGAGTGGCAGCTATGAAGACAGTGGTGGAAGAAGATGCACGAGTCCAACAGTGTAGGAAGAGTCCAAGCTTTACAGGAGGAAGCCCAAGAGGGACTGCGATGTTTCGCTCTCTTGACAGTTGTGTGACCCAAGCTCCAGAAATGGCTTTTGCATTCACTTATGTAAACTACAGAGAACGTTTTGGGAGCAAAACCAAGCAAACAGTCCTCTCCCTGCTCACTGGAATATCCTAAATGCTAGGTTGGAAAGTCACATTTCCCTTTCTGTTGCTTTTTTCTATCTCCACTCAGGATTCTCTGGGGTACAGATGGGATCCTATTTAACATCTCAGTGAAGCAATAAGTTATTTCACACAATTTTTGCATCAGCATAATAACCAGAAAAACATGACTGTGAGATCTAAAGAACCTTAAAAGCATAATTTTTTTTTAAAAAGGTATCTTGGCATCTGATGATGCAGATCATCACCTCTGTACTCCACTTAGCTACATTTTTTCATACCTTGATTGGTTCTGCTGCAGTATGTACCATGCAATATGGGAAAACAGGGTGCAGTGGAAAAGTCAAGGACTAGATGCATGTTGTATTTGAGAGGCTTTACAACTTTCTGCCCCACAATCATATTGTCTGTATGTGCACAGTGCTGTCTAGCTCTGTAAGGGCCAGCATTATGGCTGTCTTCATGGTACAATTTGCAGATAATGGGTCTGGCCTCGAAGACACATCCTTCAAGGCTCAGTAGAGGCTGTTCCATAGCTGGGTCAGAGTTGCAGGCCACCTGAGCGCTTAATGGGCTCCTGTGGATCTCTTTGGATGTGTGTATGTGAATGATTTTGAATGCATGCAGCAACGAGGGCGCACAGCAAGAAATGAGGTAAAGTAGGAGAAAGGGAGACAGGTGTGTCTGAGATGGTGTCATGGCTTGCAATTTATCAAAAGAGAGAAAAAAATGTCCCCAAAGAGTCTCATACTTGATGATTTCGCCCCACTAGTAAGCCTAACTAGTGTGCTGTTTTCATCCATAGAGATCTGCTGTAATTTACACAAGTAAGAAGCAGCTGATTTCTTAAATTTCTCATCCTCAAAGACTGCCAACTACGTCGACAAATTGTCCTGGGAGCTGGAAAAATGTTCCCAAAAAGCAGCAGAATGTTTTCTTCTCAATATCCTCATTTGAAGGGGTCTGTCACAACAACAACTTCATCCTCCAGTGTTATTTCCTAGCTGCTAACCACTGTCAAGGCATGGGCTGGAAGGAGAGAAAAAAGGAGGTGAGGACCAAAGGTAAGGGCAGCCATGTCTCCCCATGGCCCCTCAGAGCACAAGGACACATGTAGCTGTCTCCTCACCAGCACTGCTCACCACTGCCCTATTGAAACTGCTTTGGTCTCTTTGTGTCCCGCCTCACACTATTGGGGTAGAAAGAATGGCAATGAGTCTTTGGTTGGGTATATACAGTGATGGTAGACATGGGCAGAGGGGATGAATTAATCTCCACACACAGGAAAGTCGTTTTATTTAACCCCTTCTCATCCCAGTTTTTCCTTCCTTCCTGCATCCTGCAATAAGCCTGCAATGCTGAACTGGCAACATCTCCTGCCTTCCCCCTGCCGTGAATCTCCATCTCTCAAGCACAACAACGGATGCTGACTCCTCTGCCTGATTGGGGAAGATGGTGTGCTCAGGGACAGAAAGCTCATCTCCACCTGGAGAGCTGTGAGAGCCCTTCTGAAGGGATGGTGAAGAGCAATGCCTGGGATCTGTGTCTCAGTGCCATAAGGCTCTGTCACAACCAAGTCAAAGTGACCTTCAAGAGCATGTTTAAAAAAAAAAAACACACACACAAATTGAGTGACTGAGCTGGTGAGTCAGCTTGGCACTTGGATGACAAATGTGGTTATTTCCACAGGGCTCTGCTCCTCTTTCCTCTTTGTCGTGAATTTGCAACCAGTCCCACTGATGCAGTAGAGTGAAGTGGTGAGTGATGGAAACAAGACTGGTCCTTCCTGTGTCTTGTGCTGGCTTGGGAGGGAAGTTTGCGGCCATGCTAATTACAGTCTCACAATTTTAACATCCCTTACGGGGGTGCATGTGCCAATCTGATACAGCAGATCAGAAGCTAGTTTTTCCAAACAGCTGAACTGTGTGGCCGTGACTCACATCTGAGGTAAATTCAGGATGTGCATCTAAAATATCTGCATACATCTACCTTTGAAAATTCATACAACTCTCTTTTAAAGCATTTACAAGAGCTGACTGTCTCAAAGTGTTTGTGTAATTAGGGGTTTGGTATAGATTCTTCTTAACCTCAGTGCCCTGGAAACACAGCAGCACCAGTGATTTCTGGGTCTGTTGTTTTTCCTTGATGGTCCCCAGGGTACATGAAAGAACCTGTGTGTTATTTTCCCCCAAGCAAGTGGCAGACATCAGAAAATTGAATTTATCGTTTCAATGTGCCAGGCATAAAAATGCTTTGCATATCTCACAACAAACCTAAATGAAAGGAAGTTCTGAGAGGGCAGATAGCCATTTTTCAATTATATGTGACAAATGTGCCATTTCTGATAGCCTTGCCAGTAAAAAGCAAGAGCTGGAAATGCCAAGCTGTTTAGCGAAGCAGGATCAACATTCCTTTCACTTCATGGGATCACTAATAGCTTCTGCATCTTCCGAGACAATCAGCCTTGATTGTTCCTCTGGATGCATTCCTCCAAACTTCATCACACTAATTGCAATATTTCAGTGCTGATATGTGTAAATAATAACGAGGACTGTAAGCGTGGGGACTTTGAAAAGAATGATCCATTACTTTAATGCTGTCGATTGTTTGTGGCAAAACTGTTTGTATACAAGCTACAAATCAAAGGAATGTGATGTGCTCTTGTTTTATTCAGTCAACTTAGCATGGAAAATATGAAATTATGTTTGTGAACTTTATTATTCAAGGTGACGCGTTAATGTGTGGGTGATGGTGAATCTTCTCAAGACAATTTATTGCGTCTGTGAAGTAAAGTATTGAAACATACAGGTTTTCAGAGGCGTGAGAGTCATATTCCCCCTTCAAAATTCACAGGCAGCTGGAGCTGAAATAAAAGCAGAGGTTTTCTGTTGCAGATATGCCTTTGGATGCAGTGTACACAGATTTTTCTTCCTGTATTTAACTTTCCCTTCCCTAACATTGCAAATAAAGCCAGTTAAAGAACTTCCACAAGCACAGTCAGTGTTCTCCTATAAAAGAACCAGCACTATAACAAAGTGATCTTCCCTAAGAATTGAACAACAAGATTACTCAGTTAAAGTTTTCAAGAGATTCTTCAGTTTGCATGTGCTTCATTTAAGACAGCTGGGAAGTGCCATAATTTAAAGAAGTGTACTCGATTCTTCAAAAATGTATGTTGCTATTCAAGTGTGTTGAACTTAGTACTTGGGACCTGAGACATAAAAAGGGATAAGACACATGCTGGATAACTTGTATTTTATTCTCATTGGGAAGCAGTGGAGTTTCTTAAATCACAATTGTTCTTTACTTAGCAGCACAATTAATACCATGATGAAATAAGAACAATAAAGCACGAAATAGTATTTCTGCCTCAGTTTTCTCACCACTTTGGTGCAGTCACTGTGCTGAAGTTTAGTTATTATGAGAGGGTCCAGGGTCCTTCGGGGGTGACCAGGGTCTATTCCTGAGCTCTGGAGGCCTCCCAACCCGGCTGTGGCTAGGCTTGAGGTTAGGCCAGTACCATCTCTGTTACTCTGGCGTGGAAAAGTCCAAGAGTAGCCTTGCTAGTGTCTTCTTCCCGTTTCCTGCCATGTGTTTCCTTGTTCTTTGTGTGAAGCTACATATTGCCATCTCAACACCTTTGTTTCTTGCCAGCTCTCTAAGCTGTAGACAGAAAAGAGAAAAAGATTTGTACCACCATAGTGCTATTGGAATACAATTACAAAGATGAATGGGTGTTGCATCTGGGAGAGACATGGCACACTTTCATTAGCATCTACAGCAAAAAAATATGGCAGTTTCCTAATTTACCAGCCACAATCTGTGCATTGTACTTACACAGATTTGCAAAGACTCCCAGCAGATTCCTTCTGCTGAAAGCTCCTACTCCAAACATGTTTAACATGAACCATCTTTACACCATCTGACTAAAGTGTTAGAAGGAATAGTTTAGTCTATACAGTGTTATGTTTTGATGGTTTAATTAAAAAAAAAAAAAGAGCCCTGCACAATATCTTTATGGTTTTAAACAACAAAATCCCTTGCCTCTGTGGAGGGCCTTTGCATATGGATCTCAAGTATCTTACAAATACCCAGTTTCACAACCTTTTGTAAAACCTTTCCTTGTACAAAAGAAGCAGAGAAGTGAGAAAACTGTGTGGCAAGCTAGAGAGTGAAGGATGAGCCTGGGGTCCAGAAGTCCTGGCAAGCAGCTGAATGCAGTAATCACTAGACAATATGCCGATTGTATGGAAGATGAATACTGTAAAAGCAACTTTCCCAGTGTAATTTTGTCCCTGGAGATACATGGCTGTAGGCTGCACTGATTGAAAGCTGTATCAAAACGCCTATTGACTTCTGCATGTCGCAGACAGGTCTTTGGAAAGTTCGTGGGGGGGGGGGGAATCTGTGTCTCGTGAAGACATGGCCCACTGGCAAACATACCCAGCGAACCCACCACTATTCCAGACAGCCCAACCTGCCCCTCATAACCACTGAGATGGTCCACCAGGGCTCCCTGTTCCCCACCAGCCCACTGAATTTTGTTAGGACCTGGCCCTGGTGTGTCACGTGGCTTGATTAGCTAGCACAAAAACATGGCCCTGAAAAATCACTAGGTTAGCTTAAAGAAGAGTGATTTTTCCCAGAGATAAACTTAACCTTCACAATTTTTGTGAAAATAAAGTCATGCCTAAAATAAGCATTGCTCTATGTCAGCTTTATTTATGGTAAGCTGCAATTACCTCATGTTCCTCCTTGGTATCTGAACAACAGCTAGAATCACTGGCTATCCTTCACTTACTCCCACAGAAAATGCCAGCAGGATCTAATTATCTGAATGAAATGCACTTTCACTGATGCCTGCTTTCTTATCTACACAATAGTTGAGGTAGGCATTCTTACTATTACTAGTTATGAGTTTGCACATTTCATTCTCTTCCTGGAAAAGGTGTTCAGATGTATGTATCCCACGTATGACTAAGCTGAAACAAATCAAGGCTTGGGTCAAAAGGCTGAGAAATGGTGTGGCACTGGGTGAAGGATTTCTTGCAGTTCCTCAATTGGTTTTAAGGATTTCTCCCTCCTCTGAAACATGACAGGTTCTGGTTCTGCAACTCTTTGACCAGGAACCCAGTATCCCTATGAGATGCGGTTTGTCTTATGCATTTCTGCAGGGAACTGCTTAGTGTTTGTCATCTGAAAGAAATGTGGTTGTGAGACTGTGCTGCAAAGGCTTGCGGGACACAGAGTACTACAAAACCAAAAACCACACAGTTCATTTCCCTACCCTTGGGCAGGGTCAACTGTCTATCGGAAAGGTCCAGAAGATAGTCAGTAGCTTTGATATCTCCTCTGCTAATGCCAGTGCTGAGCAACGAGTCTAATCAGTGACCATGGGAAAGCTATCTGCAAAGAGTTTAAAGAAGTTACTGAGGCAAAGACAACCAGAGAACCAAAGAGGATACAGGGAAGAAAATGTCAGAAGAATGGCAATGGGGTGTTGGTGGGGTGCCTTTTTGCCTAAAACAATTGCAACTGGACTAATCAGGCACGCACTTCTAGGCAGCAGCATGGCCTGAGCTCTGCTTGTCCTTCTGCCTGTCCTGGGGATGCTTGCAGGATTTTAAGCCCTCTGGCCTACACTGTGCTCAGAGAGTTTAAACTAGGGTTGGACGGACACTGTGATTGTTTTTCTTTTTACTCTGACCAGAGAGCCTCCTTGCTCCAACGTGCTGCTGCTGGCCCCCCAGGAGTGGCAATGCTAAGGAGCTTGGATGTGACTCTTTTGATCCAGACTAGGAACTGGGATGTAAAAGACTGCTTTTCACCATTTATCTGAACTATTTAAACTTTTGGTCAAACAAGGAGCAGCTCTCCTTTTCTAGCCCTTAGGTTAGAGAGTATCCACAACCTCCCTCTCAGGGGCAGACAGCTCCCTGTCTCAAGATGGATGGGAACGGCAGCCCTGAGCTCCTTGCATTCACTGGGTTATATCGCAGAATGAGGGAACCGGGCTTGTGTCACCTACGCCAGTTTTTCATTAGTGTCACTCATTCCTGTCTCCAGTTACATCCTGGCACAGGATGGAGAACAAGACATGAGTCTTACAAGCAGCCTCGTGTGTTTTTAACTCCCTTTGGTTCATACTGCATGTAACTGATGAGGATGAGGGTCTGTGATCTATCTGTATCTCAAACCTAGGTGAAAGTGAGGTTGGGTTAGTGCAAAAAATACCCTGTAAAAAAAAAAAAAAAAAAAAAGCAAGCTGAATAGCACTTGGAAAAGAGCAAGGTGCATAAATAGCCTGACAATTTAGGTGTCCACTTCCTCTAAATAAATTTGTATCTGCCATGAAAACAGATCTCATTCTATCTAACTCAACAAATTGATGAAAACACAAATTTTGCAGGGTTTAGTTAAATAGCAGCACTGAAGATCGGTCCCTTGTTTTTTACTTTTAATTTTAGCATTCATAGCAAATTCACGGAAGATGCTGATTTTGAATATCATGGCTTTATTCTGCCGATTCACCTTGAATGAACTATCAGGAGTGATATAAGCACATGAAAGTGCCTGGAGTCTGAAAATTAGACAGCAGCTATACTGTGCAGTGTAGTTACGGTATTTTATTTGAGTTTCTTCTCCAGAATTTCATTCAGCCAGAGAATTACTGACTGATCCTGTCTACCTAATGTTCCTTTGGACGGAAAAGGATGCTTCAGAAAATCTGACAATCCCTGTGGTACTCCAAATATCAAAGATCAAGGACTTATGTATTATATCAAGTGATTAAATACTGCAGATGGGAGAGAAAGTTAAATATTAAATTCTCCCCCACTCCTTGATTGCCCGTGACCTCTCTCACCTGGTATTACTCTTCAAATAGGCTGCAGTTGTTTCCCTAGCACCAGTGCCACTGTTTTATATCCAATATTAAACTGCTTAACATAATATACAGTCCTTGAGCTTTCGATACCTCTTCTGAGAAGTACCAATGGATGTGCTAGTGATTTTGATGAGGGGAGATATATTGCAGCCAGTTCTCAAGAAGCATTGTTTCTCAAAGCGATTTTGGTGCACAAGGCTATAAGCCAGTTAACTGAAATGTAACGACTCGCTGTGCACAGTACTCTACCTATCAGCTTAAAGTAACTTCTTAATTTTTCTTCCAGCTGTAAAAATGTTGAGCAGTGTTGTGTTGCTTATCCTCCCCCGACAACCGTGAGAGATTGCAAAATTGTCATTTGTTCCAGCTAGCAATTACTCTCTGTCATTTTTAAATTCTGATTGGAAACAGAAAATGCGTTAAATGTTCATCTCAATTTTTCCTAAATATAGAAGATCCCAAGCAAAAATACAGCTCCTGCTATGGACAGTACTGGGGTTTAGGCACCAGGAACTCCTGCTGGTGTACCCATTCGTGCTGGCTCTGATCCAGAGAGAGCGCTCGGGCGTTTGCTAAGCTTTAAGCACATGCTGAAGTCTTCCAAAGTCTTCTACCCTTCTACTACATGCTTCTCTAAGCCAGCACCCTGGCCCTGGGTGGGCTTGGTGTGCTGCAAGGTGGTTTGTAACCCCCTCCCCCCGCCACCAGCCACCTCTCAGACACATTTCTGCAGTGTGCTGGCAGCTTGCAAGGTCTCTGTAGGGCTGGGGTGGGTGGTCTGCGGGCACTGTCCCCAGCCACACATGACCCCTTGTACAGGTGGCTGGAGACAGAGCCAGGGTCTTAGGCATAGACAAAGCCGAGACCAGATTGGTTTTGCAGTTTGATTTTAACTAAGGTGGTGTTAGAGGACTTCCTTTGCTCATAAGAAAGTGTAGCTGGGCAGGGTGGATGGTGACAGACAGCCCCTTTGGGGGTAAGGACCAAGCAGAAGCCTGGAGGATGTGGACTTGGCTCTTTTCCCTGCCCAGGATGCCCCCAGCAGGGACCACCTCCTGGGGCTCTGTGGGCTGCTGCTCCCCAGTAAGCCCCCAGAAAATGCCTTCTGGCCTTCAAAGCCAGCTCTCAATCCTAGCATGCGAAAGAGCACCCAACACTGTGCCTGGGATCCGTGTCTCCAGTGCGTGTCCGTTGCAGGGTGACCGCTGGGGGCCGAGCCCCCCGTCCGTGCTCCTGCAGAGGCACGGGCCACTGCAAGGGATGCTGGCGAGTGACTTGCTGTTCCCTAAAACCAAAGCCAGGGGGTTCGCCCGGCTCTGCTGCATTACTCCCCGAGTCCAGTAGATGGTAACATTATCCTACATATGGTCTCTGCTCTTATTTAGTGAGCCTGAGAGAGCTTTCCCTTATCCAAATGCCCTGCGCTGTCCTGCACAGAGTTAAAAGAAAAATTCAAGGAAATTATTCTGGCTTTCCGTACTGCATAACTGCCACCAATCTGATCAGGATTGCTTTGAAGCTGCATAGAGCAGCTTTCTTTTGAATGTGTCATTTATTAGTTTATCACTTCTTGAGGTATTAATCCCCAGCCTGAATTAGAGCTTTAGTTTTCAACAAAAAAGTCTGGCATTACGTAAGAATCACGACCATTTTAAGCCATGCATGATTCTCATTCCCACAAATGGCAACCAGAGGAGTAAGCAGGACAGGAAAGTGGTTTGGGGGTGTCGTGGGTTAAAGTTAACTTAA
>NW_010124474.1:0-31130 GCF_000699245.1 Pterocles gutturalis
TCACTGCCCACCTGCACTACGAGTAATGGATATAGATGGTATTAATAAGTCCAAATAACATAGTAAGTCTATAAAAAAGCAATAGCCTTCTACTTCAGCTCCCAGAGATGTTAACTTTGATGTGCATTAAAAAAACCAACCAAACCAAACCAAACCAAACGAAACAGTTGAGTTGGCCTATTTTTTTTTCTTTCTGAAACACAGCAAACAAATTACTAGTCTCAGCAGCCACCATAGCTGTGCAGAAAGGATGGTCACATTGAATCTAATTTTAATGTCAGAGTGAATTGTGGGAATGAAACCACTCCAGTCATCCCATGGGGTAACACAAAGCAGATATCCACAGGATCCACAGCTGCTGTTGTTTGTGATGGGAACTACAGATAAAGGGTATAAGTATCTACCAGAATGTAACAATATATAATGGAATAATATAACATAACCGCCAGCTGCTCTTTATCAGCCATTCTAACATATATGCTGCAATGGTGCCCTGACATACCCAGCAGAGCAGGTAAGGGGCTGATTTCCAGACAGTTTCCTGGTGCCAATAATAACAACAGGCCACCAAGGCTTCCTTCCATGACAGGGACTATCCAACCATGCCAGTCTGACCAGGACCTCAAAACAACCCATCAGGCAATGTGAGAAGCCTCAACTACTGCATGCAGTCTGGCACCTCACCCCAACGCAATGGGCTGCAATGCCATCACAGCTATGGACATACAGCTATGTGCCTCCTGTTCCGGTAAACATGTCTAAGGAACACAGATGCCTGAATAAACAAGAGTTACTTTAAACTGGTTCCCAGTGGAACCAAAGTAGTGCTCTTTGAAATCCCTCTCCCCGTGAAAAGGTTCTTTGCAGAAGACAAAAAATTAGAATAAAGAAAGATCAGATAGCTGAAGCTTAACTCTGTGTCAATCTTGCTTGTACGACAAGGGAGAGATGTTTAAAGTTTTAATCCTATAGGTCAGATAAAAAAAGTGATAACATACTCGTGGTTAGTGTTTTCATGGATTGGTATTGTGAGACCCAAAGTCTTATTTTGGCAACTCCTCCTTCTCCATCTGAAATGACTGTCTCCTAGCAAGAAGCATGAAGAATACTTGAAAATTCCTTTCAATGGTATAAAACCCCCACTATCCTAATGTTTGAAAGGACGATACACTATAGTTTTAATTACAATTATTTTAATTTTAATGCTTTAAAGAAAGAAAATGTACCTGTAAAACAGAAGCCCCACTGTGCAGAAACTGGAGCCCACTTTCAGCAGAATCGATGCCTCCAGTTGCTAAGATGGGAAACCCTGGGAGAGCACGGGCAATAGCAGACACTGCGCGGAGGGCGATGGGCCTAATAGCATTTCCTACAGAAAACCACAACATTTTGTTAGCAACTTCAGAACACACCCTAATGTAATCTGCACATGCCTCATGGTAGGAACATCAGGAAGTAACATCTAATTCTGAGATGCAGAAGTTATATTCATTTATCAATTGACACCATCTGGGTTTCAAGTGGTATCAATACCTGTAAAGGATTATGAATTTGGCTGAAATAAAGAAAATCGCAGACACATTCGACTAAACATTGCAAAGCTGACTTGAACATTTTAGCTGACGTTCAAGACAAAGACTAACAATGTCTGAGACAGAAAGCAATACTTTACCATACAGTACACTGTAGACAAAGAAATCTATGGTTCTACACAAAGAATCAGGTTGATTTTGGGAACATAGGTGTTGCCCAAGTAAAAGGGAACATCCCATTTATTTATGTCTGACTAAAAATTGTTTAAGAGCACCATTTCACTGCACTTGACATTTCATACATTATTTCATATGTTTCCCCTTTGAATGTTTATAGATTCAGATAATCCTTTAAGTAAGCCCTCTTTAACTACTAACATGATAGTCAGAAGCTTAGAAAAATAAAGTCTATTCATTTATGGTTGTATCTCCAAGACTGGAGCTTGCATTTTCAGACGGTATATAGAGGTTGAGTCAGACAACTCCCTGCTACATTTAGAGGAAATATGATTAAACTCTCAAAACACTGTCTGCAATGCATCTGCTTTGGCTGCCTTCTATTGATGGCATGCAAGTATTTAAAATATGCATACAGATGCTGCTCATTGAATGATGGATAGCATAGAGGCTGACACTTTCAGTTATTTATTTTTTAGGCTAGTTGGGATTTCTCTAGAAAACTCCCATATTCTTACAATTTCTACTTAATTTAGAAAACTTTTAGGATAATTTTATGTTATCATTGGACAACAATGCCGTAGTGTTAGAGAGGGACATACCGCTCCCAGAGGAATTGGCTGGCTGTCAACCTACCCAAGGAAGTGCTAGTACTTCTTTTGTTTTTGTACTGTATTAGGTAACTTGGGGAAATACCATGACATGAAATACTTATGAACACACTCCATGGGTAATTTTATAATCTTTAAAGCTTTGGCCTTCCTCAAGAGCAAATAACCAAAAGGGAAGAAAGAAAGAAAACCAATGCAATGAACAAAGCAAGAGGAAGAAGGAAACATAATTAGCAAGTCTGGGGGAAAGCCCATGTGGAAACAGTAGCTGCTGCATTGCCACACCTCTGCTCAGATGCCTGGCAACCATCCTCATCTCCTTCAGACAAAACTTCTTCTTCAACCTAAACGAGCTGTGTTGCCATTCTTTCTCTACTGTTTCTGAGACAAGTAGTGCAGTCTGCTGTCTGGATTGTTATTCTAAGAAAGTCTTTAGTAAAGGATAAGCTGTTTTTCCAAGCAGCCCTGTCTCACTGACCCAGCACCTACCCTCCATCCAGTGTCTTCATCAGTGCTTCCTCTCAGGCAGAGTTTTACTGGTCTACAATGGATCTACTGTTGGTTCAGTATTCTGCTCTCTAGAAAGAGCCTCTGCCTTGCTTGTGCATCAGCTGAGACCTCCCTGATTTAGATGGAATGGTCAATGAGGAGAATGATCCCACACAAGTTCGGGTCACAAAAACTCTCATGTTTTGCTTTAAATGGGACAGCTGCACTGTCACTTTGTCAAGGGGCTGTTTTTCAAGGTAGTTTTCCATTACAGAAATCTGAAATTTGGTTTGTCTCAGCCATTAAAAATACTCTGTCTTCAGCTCACATTACCTTTTGCAACATACCACTGCTCCTTACTGTAACCCTGACAGACAACACTGAATTCACAGGAGACCCTGGCCTATCAGTATTAAAAATATTCACAGCCAAAAGCTCAGCTAGGCAGTCTCTGTTGACACCTGCTCTGGATTCAGCACAAAATTATTTTCTTGGGCAATGACAACTACTGCCTCAGGATAGACACCTTCTCATTATATACTTAATACAACACCTCTTTCTTCAATAGCTGATCTCTGGACCTGAGTGAAAACCAGAAGACTCACATTCTCATCAGACTCCTCCACCTGTCACCAAGACACACTAGATGTTCTTCCATGCCCATATTAGGAATCAGGACTGCTCACAGGCTTTACACAGATAGTTCATGCTAGTTTAACAGAGACTACATAGAGATATAATATTTTCAGCATACAAACTTTCATTTGCATAAGTGGACAGCCTAATTCAAGATGCACTGTCAGTGTGTTTTGGGGAAAACTAGAGCCTGGTTCATAAAAATTAGAAATCTCACCAGCACCACCTTAAAGAATCTAAGATCACACCAGAACAGATCATAGAAAGGAGATGGAGCTGAACAGGAACTTTCCACTGGATGCTAATGACTATCTGCCATCATTTGAGCAAGATCGATTGTAATGCGTTCGAAAGGCACAGAATGATTCTCTGAAAGAGGATGACTGCTAGTGTCCAAAGATCAAATATTACAACAGAATTGATGGTCCAGTCTTAGAGAAAGACTTAAGACAAAAAAAATGGAACCATGCTGTTTGGTCTCACAGATTTATTTATCAAGTCTTTCGAAGGGCATACATACTAAGACATACACTACACAGCCAAAACCACTGAAAATAATCTAATCAAAAAACACTAGTCAATGAAATTCTTCAAATATTCAGTCTTTGAAACTGAGGCTACAGGTAGAGCATCAGACTTGCTACATTACTTTCAGGCACTGACATGGCTGCTCCACTGTGATGAGGCAGTTATTTTTTAGAAAGGTGAAAAGATACAGACACTGGTAACTCTGAAATCATGTGGCTAGAGGGAAATTTTTTCCCAATCTGCATGAGTTAAAACCTGACATCTGCCTCAAGGCATGAAGGTTTATATTCTTTTAACCCCTTTGTAACTCTAGAGAGTATGCATTCAATCAATTTTTAAGCCTTATAGACCCTTGACTTTAATGATATATCATAGCAAAGAGTTCCACAAGAAAATATTTGCAGTATATAATTGTTCCTTTTTTCAGTCTGATTAAATTAGCCACCTTCTCACTTAAATGACTGTCTTTGTACAATGGTCAGTAAAGGAAAAGGAGCAAATGACAGTTTATTTAGGGTTTCAGTACAACAGGTAATCAGAAAGGTCTTCATTCAGCCCAGAGAAATCAAGCATATGAATTGATGAAGCCTAGCAGAGATGGCAGTGAGACTTAGAATTTATTATGGAACATAGATACTTTTTAGCACTATCTACACTTGATATCCATAATACTAGTTATTACTTACATTTGGTGATTAGTAAATTAGTGATAAATTGGTACGATTGCAAAAGTATCCCATTCATCTATAATTCATCCAAATGAATGTAAAAACATTTCAGGAGTGCTTCTGATGAGAGTAAATGTCTCTAATGACAATCAGAGGGTTGACTGAGGTGTCACTATTCATCTCAGCGTTTTTTTTCTTTAGTCTACAGAATATGGAACAAGTACGTCAGAAGATGCAGCCATTCTCCTGTGCATTTCTTGATCAACAGTTCAGAAGCTTCCCCTTCTGTAATAAAAGCTACTGGTCTGGAACACAATGTGATTTACTTGTGCTAGTGATCCTACTGCCTAAAGAAATGGTGAAACAACCTTCCAGAGTAAAGCCAAAAAAAAAATAAAATTCAAACAATAGTGATGCCAAGTGATTAAAAAAAAGGGCAAATAATTAAAAAGAAAAAAGCAAATGAGCATTGAATTTGACCTAGAATCTCTATTTTCTTGCATTTTCATATGAGTTCCACTGGAAGGTAATAAATTCCATTACAGAGATTTGTGGAGAAGGAGTTTTTAAAAGGTTGAAATAAAGGAGATTTAATACCAAATTTTAAAAGAGCTGTAAGTAGTAGTGGGAATTTGCAGAATGCTGTGTGATAAATCCAATGGTATTTAAGAAGCTGAGGTCCAAATCCAGCATGCATTTGAAAGACAGCTCACATGCTAAAAAATAAGCATCTACCACATACTTTGACATGTTGGGACGTGTAATTCCACTAGTTAAGCACCCGTAGCTGGGGAAACTGCTGATATGGTACTCTCTTGATAGTAGCATTAGAGCTGCTACCAGATGCTAGATGTGGCTATAATTTACCTTGCTGTAAAATAATGAGATTTAAGAAACAAAGTCCATTTATCCAGACCTCAAGCAGGGGAGTGAGATTTGAAAATGAAAGACAGAAAAATACATGGTAGAGATTATATGCTACTCTGTGTTGAAAACTACTCTTTCAAATCTCTCATTAATTATGGAACAAATACTTGCTATTCTATAAAGATTTAAACAATGAAATAATTAGATGATAAAAAAGTCCCTGACCTTTTTTCTTGCCTTAAAACAAATAATTTGGTTCTTTTTCTTTTTTTCTTTTTTTCTTTTTTTTTTTTTTTTTAATAAAAGGTCAGATTTTTCAGTACTATCAGGGACTGCAGTAAAGGAAATCTAGTAGTCAAAACAGAACATGAAGGAGAAGCAGAACATATGTCAATCAAATGCCTCTCCCTGATCAGTGCAGGTAGGCAGAGCTGTCCTTGTCCTCTAAGGACAGCAGACTGATGACAAACTGATGAGCGGTATTATACCTACTTATTTGCTTGATTGTTTTTTTTTCCTTTACCAATGCCAGAAGACACGTTTTATTAAGACTTCATAAGTCCTTGGAGTCCCCAGAGGACTACATCCTGTCAAGCACCTAAAATGTTCACTAGATTGAAGCTTGAGAGTCAAACTTAATGTCTTCTTCAAAGAGAAGCCTGGCATTAAGCTTCGAGCAACCCAGTAGCTTTGGAAGTTCCCAGCAGAAACAATTCAGATCTTGATCCCAGTGATCCACCAATGGGGAAAAAAAACAGTCTCAGAAGTCTTGAATACTGGGCTACGTTCTCACTTGCAACATATTGAACCAACGTGGTAGTTTAAAGTCTTTAATGCATATTTGCAGCAGCTCTAAATGGGCTTTTAGGTAAAGATGATCCTGGTCCACTAAAAAACAGCCAATAGAACTGAGGTGAATCAATTCAGACTGATAAAACTGAGCCTGAATCTTGAAACAGTCTGAATGGTCATTATCAAACTCTCCATGAACAAAAGAAACAGATTTAAAAGGAAAGGAAACTCTCATACCTTTGGTTAGTAGATTACTTAAAAGCAATTTTTTTTTAATCTATCATTACTAGATGGAATAAAAATGAATTTGGGTCATAATTCTCCCCATTCTGTGCATTGTAAAGTAAAATTAACTTTTAATTTGCACTATATTATATTACACTGCAGTTCTTTACAAATTTAATATCAGATTTAAACCACAGAGCTTAAATATTACGAAGAAAAATTGGCCAACACATTATTTATGATTAATAAATTACTGATAAAGTCTGTGCTGCTGAAAAAAAATATAACCCAAAAATCTAAGCAACATAAACCTCCCTCCCTCTGTAAATACATTCTTGGAAGACAGGTGACATTGTTTTCTCCCTGACTGTTAAAATTAATAAAGCTAATGCAAAAGAAGCCAATGACAGCAAATACCAGACTTGGGTAAAAAAGCATTACATAAGGGAATTGGTCTGGGAAAGCTCAGGCATTGCAGATGATCAGTCCAATGCTGCAGGAAGTAACAAGATAAGAAGGTGTGGTGATTGGGAAAAAAAAACACAAAACCCACAATTCTTTGTCAAGACATTTTTTGCATAACGGGTATGCTGCCTAGTACTGGTGATCAAAGTACTTTATGTGTATATCATCTGTACTTGCAAACAATCCAGGGAAACGTGCTGGTTATGCACAATTCATTTGCATTGCACTCCTTCCGATTGCAATCATTCTATATGTTCTTTCTCTCTCTCACCTGTAGGTGGCCACCATAAGCTACACTTATCAAATAACTCATTAGCAGGGTTTTCAATACTGTCATATCCAGATAATTAGCAATTTATTTAAATAACCAATTTCTGTGGAAATAATTGCCATGGAATGCCCTGAACCTACTTTTTATAAACTATAATAAAAGTGTTAAGATAATCCCTGACATTTGCAAATGCCATTAGTTCACCTTTCCTTTTGATAGTGCTATGGCATTATGTTTAAACAATTACCCGATAACGCAGCAGTTTAATGAAAGAGATCCTTCAAAATGGCCAGAGAATGCATTTATATGCAGAAGAAAACTCAAAGAACAGACAGGTTTGGAGAGAAAGGCTATCCACAGCTGTTAAGAGGTCCCTAAATGGGACACACAATATTAAGTGCACTAAAAATACAGGAAGTGCCCAAAGAGCAAGTTCAGGATGGACCTTGCCACAGCTTTGATGGCGCATGGCCCAACACTTCTCACTCACCTCAGGATTCAGAGAAGACTTTTCACTGCTCCCTATCTCCCAGCCTGGTCAGTCCTTCAGTTCATTACTACTCATACATTAATACCCATTTGCCAAAATCACTAATAGTAATGTACTATTTACTCAGGCTCTGGCTATTTCCAACCAAAGCTTTTAGTTATTGATTTACCAAATGGAGCATTCGAGGGAATATTATTTTTATGTGTCTCTACAACAGTTAGGCTACATTTTTAAAGCAATGACTACCTAATGTTTCATTTTATTGATAATTTGTGAAGGGTGATGTGCCAACAGTACCAAATCAATGGCAAAGGTTCTGCTGACTACAGTGAAGTCGGGACTTTACACCAAGACTTCAGAATGAAGTTAATGGTTCTGCATATTTGAAACAATTTCTATCTCACTCACTATCACTGGCTCTTGAAACCATATTGACTGACTGCACTCATTTTTGTTAGCATATCGTGACATTTATGGCTTGATAAACTGGTGGTGTGTTAATATTTTCTCTGCTTGTGATTTCCCCTTTCTTTTTTATTTCAAAGCTTACATCTCATTTGATTTTATTTGGGATATCTACAGGTTTGAGTCCAACCCATGACTGTAAAAAAGAAGTAAACATTTTGCTTCATATTTCCTTCAAAAAAAAAAAAAATGTATCCAAATACAAAACCATGGTGGAACCTCCACAGACACTGAGAAAAATCAGTGTCCTCTTTAGGATTTATTTTTGCCATTTTTGAATTGATACTAATTATTATTTATGCTCTTTCAGCTGAAAGTTCATAAAATCACCAGAGTTCTCATTCAATAAATGTTTATCAGTCATCAGAGACTTCTTTCAGTTAAAAAGGTTAGAATCAGAGAAAGAGAGAGGGAAAAAGTAAATTTTTCTTAACTGTAAATATTATTTATCCAGGAAGACCTGAAGGAATTTCCACTCCTATTGAACTTCAGTAGGAAAAATCAAGAGGACAGATTAAATTGTTTTGCAATTGCTGCAAGAGCTGGTTTAAACATTTTCTAACAAAGCCATTTTCTCACTGAAAACTACAGATCCACTAAAAATCAATACTTATGGTGATCTGTGTGAAACCTAGCAAAGCATTTTCTGTTGCAATTAATCAGATGCTCATTATTTAATTTCATTCATGCTTTCTAGTTTGGTTTGACTTGAAGCTGTAAACTGTCTCACACTGTGATTTGCATGTTCTTTGGTTGGCTTTGTATGCCCTTTCTTTTCATGATTGCTTTGCTATTGCTCCCTGTCATGACTTAGGCTCTGAGTCCCCTGGTTTGGTGCAGCAGAGCTGCGCACAGTGTGCTGCTGAAGGAGGTCTGGCACCTTTTGCACCACACTCCTCCACTGGGCCAGGACAAAACTTGCCTTTTCCTGAGAGAGTGGTAGTGCTAATAAAATAAAACAAATAAAGACACAACAATAATGATAAAATAATAAAAGCAGTGCTAATAAATGAGGTATGCTCCCAACATACCACAAGGAAAAAGACATGTGAATGAGACCAGCATGAGTGTGAAGGGACAGCCCATCTAAGAAATACTGCCCACAGTTACCAGACAAGACTGTTGCAGCCACCACAGAGGGACAAATGAGTTCCTGCCAAATTCTGCCAGGCAATCCTTCCCCCCAAAGATGTGAGTGCTTCACTCTAACACGCGGTAGGTCTCACTGCCCATTTATTTTGGTGCAGAAACAGGTGTGTTTAACTCAAAGTCTAGTAGAAGTGTTTGTGGCTATTTACCCAGAAGCTTAGAGATTTGTTCAAAGGCAGCCTTGCCTCTGTCAGCCTCAGAGGCAGCGCTACCTTTGTTTGATCTGGTTTTAGCCTCTTTAACAACAACTACCATGGTCAACATGACCCTGGTGCCAGAAAGTGGGACGTGCATCTGTGTCTACGTGTCTGTGCTTGTATTTCAGTGTATACATAATTCTAACCATACAAAGACAAATTAGTATATCTACAGACACACTGGAGGAGCGGTGACTGGCTGCTGAGCAGGATGCTGAGGCTCCTACAGCGTATTTAAAAATAAAAACATTACTGAAAAATGCAGTACAATAACTTTTCAGGATATTTACAAAACCTGAAACATACCTTGTACTGTTTAAGAACCACTTCTCTTAACAAGTGCGTTACAGAAAGGGAAGCAGAGCTTATGAAAACACAGCAAACTACAGAAACCAGATCTAGGTATCTAGAAAGCTCAGATGAAGTATTTCCTTCTCCCTTTACATAACTTGGGATCATTCTTATCCTATTTTGAGTTGTATCTATTTTATCTATCTCATCCAGCTGCTGCTATCTAGTAATACACAATTTTATGTATGAATATATTTAGATCTATTTATAGATACACAAAATATATTAAAAAGTGGCATGAACACAAAATTTTTGTGAAACAAATGACTCAATTTCAGCAAAAAAACCCGTATTTGCCTGTGCAATAGTGTATGTGTCTACACACACATCTACCATATTATTATTACATATCCATATAATCTGTGTGAGTATATATATATACACACATGCACTCAGCAGATAGATTTCCATATTCACATATACATAAAACAGTGGATGACACGTTCCCTGATAAAACCTGTTATTTCAACACTTCAAGTGAAAAGTGTTAAAATAAATGGCTCATCACATACAATGTGATAAAATAAATGTTTATTTCAACACTATGTGTATCATAGCCATTTATTTCAACACTTCCCATTTCTCAAGACTCACACAACCAAGAGTAAGAGAACTGATAGCTATACCTAAGGTAGTTGAAGCACACAGCTCTACTCATCTGCTTGCCATAGGATGAGTAGGAAGTTATTTGACACTTTTTCTCCCAGCAATAAATTGAAACTACCTTGACTGTTCATGGGAATCTGCACGCGTCTGTTAGCTTGTGGGCTGCATCATCATTCAGAAAAAAGAAGGGCCACACCAGAGCCTGTTGAGATATTTGTAAAGCAGGCTGCTGCTACCAGGGTAGGGTTGGGAAAAGAAGCAAAGTATGGGGGCTTTTGACAATTTCACTGTCCAATTTTAGAGTTTGACACGAAGGGATCTGGGCAGGGAGAGACTCATGTGAACAAGAACAAAATCTAGAGCTGTTCATACCGAAGGCTAGAAGGGATGGAGTCTTTGCAGGATCAGTTATAATCTGGTGATTAAATTATGAGTTAGGAGAGAACAGCTGACTTCTCGCTCTGTCCTGCATGGGAGGATTCTTCAGCTCCCAAGACCTGCCTTATTTATTTGAATACAGAACCCGAAGGACCTTTGGAGCAGAAGCTTTCCACCTCTAGGTGGTTTCTAAAGAACAAATATTGTCATTGGGAGCTTCATATTGGTGTGTTCAGATTAGTGCCAGCATCTGAACTTGCTCCTATAAGCTGAGCTTGGACATTACAATACATGCCAGTGTTAAACTAGCATCAGTTTCTTTCTCTGCCTTATTTTGAGAGGAAAGCACAAAAAGCTCCCATTCTCTCTGGTAGTTCCCGTGGAGCTGGAGGGCACTATGCCTTTACAGATCAATCTCTAAGGGACAGAGACATGATGAGGATGAAGAAATTTCAATAATGCACAAAATATGTGCAAAAACTCCACAAACTATGAGTCTCCTCTGAGCAATATTTACCACTAACTTGCCTGCAATGTTTTCTTACAGCTTTCCTCCTTTGAAAAACTCTCAAAGCATGATTAGAGATTGCCTAGGCCCTAGCAAGACAGTGTGGCCTTAAGAAGATAAACACTTGGCAGGGGGTTCTCTTTTCTTTTATTTTTCTTGTACTTTCTCTTCCCTGAAATTGCAGATCTGTGTACTGGTCTGGACAGAGCACAAACCCACAAATTAAACTGATGAAATGTTAGTGAAGACTTTGCAACCAGCACACCCTATCAGAAGTCTGTTTTGCACCCAGACAATGAAAAATTGAGACCACAGTTTCATCAACCCACAAATAAATTCACTGCCTTGAGCCAAGCCACTGCACAGTGCTAGTTGCCTATATTCAAACATTTCTCTTCCTGTAAAGTTATCTTCCCCCAGTGTCACCTTTGGCAGATAAAACACTATAATCATTTTGTAGCAGAATAGTGTACAACGCAATGAAAGTTCTCCAGAAAAAAAAAAATGTTTTCACCCTTTCACTTTCTTCAGATGTGATTAGTTCCAGAAAGAGGAGGTATCATCACTCCTTTGAAGGCACTGTCTGTAATAAGATTGGTCCTCAGAAGTTGGCAACATGTAATAAAAGTGCTTTATTCCTAAACATCAATCAGTTTCAAGAATGGCAGTTGCTCACAGAATGGTAATAACAGAAATATTTGGCTAACAACTAACGTAGACAGTAAAACACTGTATGACAGACATGCAGTGCTCGTTATACAAGAACATTTTCTTATAATTATAGTTTCATAAGTAGGTACATACATTTCTAAATATTTAGTTCTTTACCCTTTGTTATTTCTGTAATGAAATTTACATGACAATACTTATTTTTCCATAAAATAAAAGGACCCCCCCACTCCAACAGAGAGCTGCTACTCTGGCTTTAGCTGAGACCTTGGCTGCACATGGATGACAATTTTAAAGAAAGGCTTTTTCTTCTGTTCCTTCTTTTTTAATAACCTTCACAATTACAGGAAGTTTCATGCAATTTCTTTAGCTGAGAGTGTACAGCAAGCTGAAGAATTAATGCCTTAGTGGAAAGCAAAATAATAGCACATTTGTGCTGTGTAAAATATTTGTGGCATAAAGGAAGCACAAACCTTATTTGCAGAGGCCTTTACTAGCTCTGGATATGTTATTGAGGGTTGGTAATTAAAACATTGTTATATCAGTCCTGCTTGTGACCAGCCACACAACTCAATGCTGATTTCAAGATGAAATTATACACCCATATCATAACTCTGCTTTCTGCATTAATAAAAAATAACACCATTAATAGGCCTAAATACTCATTTGTTTGATGTATTGAGAGCAACATAAGGGGATGCGAGGGAATTTAGTGCATTGCTCTGTCAGATCATCTTAATTGTTATCCAATGAGGGCAGCTCAGAGGGTGAGTAAGGGACTTAATTTATGTACTTACTCACCCCCTCGACTTCCACTGAAGAAAAATGATAGCAACACAACTCCTAAACTGCACTCACTATTCTTCAGTGATCAAAGTAAAGGCCAATTAACAGAAAGCCAGGGGCCCACAAAGTGTTTGTTGACTTTAAAACACTGATCAGAACACACACTGCTGCTGCTAAACACATACCAGCAATATTCGGCACTTACACAGTGCCTTCTAGGAGAGGATATCCAAATGCTATACAAAGGTGTAACATTTTTATCTCACAGAAGAGACAGGGTGCAAAGGGAGGCCTGAAAATCTGTGTGTGAAGAGAACAATTTCACTTGAGCAGAAGAGGCAGCATTCAGCCCTCCTGGTCACAAACCCCTTGGCCCGGGATGTCATATTGCCTTTTCTCTAAAACTGATGGTAATTTAAAGGATACCTTTTTAGAGGTATGCTTTATAAATCAATTCAAGCAGTCTCCTCCTAGAAGTAAGTTATGTACTAAATGTCCTGGGCACCCTATTCTGTGCATTTTCATGGATGAATTTTCATGCCCATTCAAACCACAGCCTCAAGCATGGGAATATGGCTGTTCACAGGAGCACACAGGACTGTGGTTGACTGCTGCTGTCACCTATAAAGGAATTATGTTCTCCTTCCTTCCTGTTTTTCTCTAATCTAAAATAAAGTGTACCTGAAATAACTGGGGGCAGTATCTTCGGGCAAAACTGGGTTGCTTCCTTGTTCTTCATGGTCACACAGAATGATGAGAAATTCTGAAGGTTATTTTAAGTAATCAATGTATATATGAAAATGAAGAGATCCCATTTGCGTGAGCTATTGCTGACATAATACTGTCTATGGAAAGCTCAAAGAGGAAGACTCACAAAAGCATAAATGTTCCATGTGAAACTAACACATCTGTTCAGCACTGAAAAGCCAGCATTTAAGTCCAAAGCGCTAGAGTGCCGAGACAAGTGCATTTTTGGAATCAAAACAAATGCTGGTAATTTATGAAAATACTATGAAGCACATAAAAACTGTACAATGCCATATGTTGCACAATGCATCTGGTAATCAATTTAGGGTATATGCCAAATTTACTAGAAGCCCAAATAGGTTTAAGTTCTTTATTCAGAAATTCAAAAAGTAAATGATAAGCACTATAAACATGGTGCACTTACAATTAGAAAACATGGATTTTTCTTTTTACGTGTAGAACACAAACAAAAATTAATCTTCTAAATTATATCCTGTAATGAATACATGTCCAAGCTTCACTTTTGATCAACAGCTTTCATAGACTCACAGTTTTAGGACATGGTGAGTTCTACAGCATAAAAGATAAATGTGATTTTTAAATTATTTTACACTCAATGTTTACTTCTATTTTGAAGGTTTGAAGTCACAAAGGTTTTATGCTGTCATTTGTGATTCTACACACAATACATTACTGAAGATGTCATCAAGCAGAGATGGACAAGCAATCTTGCATGTACTGTGGTTCTAAATCAAATATAAATCCACAGTTACAGTATTAAAAATACAGTAGAAATCCCTAATTCAAGTGGACAGTATCACCTATAAAGCCAAAATAAATGGAGTAGGATAATAGTTTTCAGACTTGAGTTACAGTGTCAATGCAGAGACTTGAGCTGTGTTAACTCACCAAGCTTGATCTTGCTTGCCAGAGCATGCTTGTCAATATTTAGCTCCCAGGGAGCATGTCACGAGTCTTTACAAAAACCAGTTTAAATACAAAATACTACAGCAGCTGCTGTGATCCTTTTTCTAACACTGAGATTAAATTGCTGAAATCTGTTTTGAGCTTTTAAAACCAGAAAATGTGTGCCATATACCTACTGTAACAAGAATATGAGAAACAGCATTAAGGGATTGCAATGCTGTTATTAGGGCTTATTAAAATACAGAAAAACAGCAGATGCTTTACATTAACTGATTGGAAGATATTTTAATGTCAAGCATAGAAATATCACTTTCTCCTGTGATATCAGATTAGAAAATGAAAAAAAAAAAACCAGGTTGTGGTGGGTTAACCTTGGCTGGATGCCAGGTGCCCACCAGGCCCCTCTGTCACTCCCCCTTCAGCAAAATAAAGGCGGAGAATAAGATGAAAAACTCGTGGGTCAAGATAAAAGCCGTTTAACTAAAGGCCAAGGCCACACACAGAAACAAGAGTCAAACAAAGATGTTATTCTCTACTTCCCCTCAGTAAGTGATGTCCAGCCACTTCCCGGGAAAGCAGAGCTTCAGTGTGTGCAGCAGCTGCTCCTGGAGACAAAAACAGTCACCAATGGCCCCCTCCTCCTCCCTGCCCTTGGCTGTTCTGGCTGAGCTGAGGTCACATGGTCTGGAACAGCCAATCCGGGTCAGCTGTCCCGGCTCCGCCCCTCCCAAGCTGTGTTATAAACCCCCTGCTGGCTGCCAGGGCAGCACCCAGCACTGGGAGGCTGCTGTGGGGAGACTGACTCCAGCTCAGACAGACCCAATACAATCTAAAATCACGTACATCTGTGTTTTCAAAAAAAGAAGTCTACACCTGCACCAGAAAAAAAAGAATCATTTACTTGCCTACCCACTGGAATTTCATCACGAAATGTAGGCACACACTATCATCTTAGGCATTTGAGAGAGGTGCCTACATTAGGAACATACTAACCTCAAATTTCTGATGCAGTCAATGGAGGGAGAAAGGAACCCATCTCCGAGAAAGCCTGCCTCCTTACAGTGACGAGGTAGAAGCTTAACAGTCTCCTAGTGCCGTGCCTGAAGTTCAGTGGGATAACCCTTGGCTCTGCTGGGTCAGCACATCTGCTCACAGCTGCCTGGGAGATCCCTGACAGTGTATCACCAGCTGTATCGCAGCAAGTCCTTGGCCTCTAGGGACAGCCTGGAAGGGCTCTCTGACATAGAGGTGTCCTGGTAGGAGTGGCAGCTCAGGAAGGCAATGCAGGTAGCGAAAGCAGAAGAAAGCACCGCTGCTGCCTGCCTTCTCTGCTCAGCAAACCTTTGGCTCAGTGAATTTTATTTATGAGAAACAGAGAAATAGCAAAGGACATTGGAGACAGCCCTAGAAGAAGCCCAAGTTTGGAAAAGAGATCGTAAGAGTGACAATTTTATTTTATTTTTGAAGACCCTTTCACCCCCCCCACACTATCTGACTTTCACGGTAAGCTGGGGATGTTCTCAGAGCTGTAAAACAGTGAGCCTGAAAGAAAAGAAAAATAAAGATATTGGAAAAAAATGTATGTGCCAGCCCCATGCAGGATAGAGCTCCTTCCTAAAATGCCCCTCAACAAGATGGAGCAATACTTGGGGTGACTTCCCTGCCTCTGTCAGGGTTTACCTCCTCTCTGGGTACCTGCCAAGGACTGATCCTTTCATGTGTTTTTATGAAAAACAAAGATGGAAGCAATCTCTTTGCTATTTCAGTAAACCAGATTGTACCATGTAGCAGGTGTTTTCAAAATATTTATTAGGGAAAATAAGTTGCTACCAGATCCTCCTTAGAGGTCTGAATTCTTCAAATCCCACCTTCAATAAGTTCTGAAGAAGCTGCTCAGTATATAAGAAAAAGCAGCAGGATCTTAAAAGCCTTGCTGGCAATACCTTCTCTGCAAGTGCTCCTGATGCACAGAATTTATCAGGGCTGAGAATGAGAAGATTTCTCTGAGTACTCCCTATTAAAATCTAAGCAGCTCTTGAGTGGGCATATATCCAAAAATTGGTGAAAATACTGCCAAAGCTGGTGTATTCAATAGGCAGGCGGCTGATGTGGCATTAACTGTATAGGAGTACCAATAACTGTCAGGGAGTAAAATTTTGGCTCAGCCCAGCCAAAATGTGGACTGGAGTAATCATACATAGTTTTGAAAACCAGTAAGTCACTCAACAGGGCCATGAAACATATATAAATGGCCAGACACAACTGTAACACAGTTAACCATATCTTGTCATTTTGAGCTGCCTGTAACGAAGATCTTCACAGCATCAGCCTTATCTCAGTGCTGGGTCAGGTGTGGTAGCATACATTTTATGGACAGATCTCAAGTCATTAAAAACACCCTCTCTATATAGCTGCCACAGTTGTGCAATGGATTTCTCATTCTGAAACAGTGGGATACTGCACTCAACAGTTCGCACTTGGCTCTCTCTTAACCAAAATAACCATGGCTCAATCCCGGACTATGAGCGTCTTTTGGGGTTTAAACAGGACTTGGTAAAGATGGTTACACAGTGCATGCTAATAGGGAAGACATTTGCAATTACCCGGCAACGCAGAAATTGCAAATTGATCATAAACTGCAAAACTGAATTACTACAGCATTGTAGGATACGTTTGTGTCTCCTGTGTGTGAGCAGGATATATGTATAGCTCATTCTCCACAGTGGTGTGCTTGCATGAAGAGACATTAAAATGCAGATCCCTTAGCTGACTACAATATATTAGTTGCATTCTTTTCAAGGGTAAAAAAGAGTTCTGATAGTTGTGAAATATTTTTATAAATGTTTCTGGCAATAACTCATCGGGATGATGTGATGCCCAGTGAAATACAAACCCAGGATCTACCCAGTTAAACAAATCTGCTGTATTTTGTGTTCTGTATTTTATGTGCGAAGTTAGCATTAGGATTATTCATCATTCAAGTAGGATACTAAAAAATACAGAATGTTAGCAGGATTTAGGTGAATAAAGATGTATTCACTGTGGTGAATTTATTATAAATCATAGCTAACCAGCGTAGAACTTTCAAAGGCTGCTCTGACACGGAAGCAGGACAGCACCAACTGCGGAAGTATGTCCTTTTGGTACTGAGGGGTGTAAAACAATGCCCTGGTTTTAAAGGTGTTCCAAGGACTATTTCTTTTTTTATCTAAACCCACGTATCTGACTGTTAAATTATCCTGGAACATGATTAAGCTCAGCAAGCACAGTTTCATGTAACTGTGAAACCCTTCTCTTCAAGCCACTTCCAGACCCATTTCTATAATGCATCAATCCACTGTTCTGTAGGTGGCAAGAATGGTGGGAGCCCCAACATCCTCACAGAGATGCCTAAGCCACTGAGGCTACTGAAGGTACTGAACCAGGTGGAGGAGCTGGTATGCAAAACAGAAGTTGGGGTGTATTGTCAGCAGTGGTAGTATCCCCGACTGATGGTGGAAGACAGCAGTCAGCTGGCCTATCCTGCAAGCACAGCTGTCCCACAGAGAGAAGGAAGAACAGGAAGAAGCTACATGCTAACAAATCTGAAATAAGAACTCATTTTTGTATTTATTTGTTAGCTCATATTTTGATGTTAAATGTATTCAATTTTTTATTTTTTTTTTTTTGCATAAATGCAAAAACATGTTTGTGCTTCAGGTAAAATGAGAACATGCCCTCCACTGAATACCGATGGGCGCTACAACCAGCACATGCCACTTGGTGACTAGAGCAAATCAATATGCAAAGTAAGATAGAAAAAAATGAACATGCTTAAGACACACCAGGTCAGTAGTCATGGGTTTTAACCTCTGCTGAAACAATTGTTAATCAGAATTGTTTACAAACACGGCCAGATACTTGATTTTTTTATTTTTTTTTGGAATTACAATTAGAACTTCTGTTCTGTGAGTGACAGGTACGGTTTATAATTTCCACAGAAGATAGTTGCCTCATTGATCACTCTCAAGTACCACCTGTATCACAAATCCTGCTGTTGATTCAGGTACAGAATAACAAGTCAGCAGAAAAGATAATCATGGGCCCTGCACGATCAACAGCAGGGAGCTTGTAACACTGATGTATGTTCACAGGAATTTGGACTCAATTTCCTTTGTCAGGTCTTTCCTCTGCCTCCTATATTGAAGCTCCCTAAACTCTCATAACCTGTATTCAAGTTTGAATCCAACATGTACGTAACACTGCAACAAACTTTTGCAGACCTCCAGGCCAACTTGAATGCCACCACCTGAAATTATTTTCCTTGTGCTCATGACCATACACTTAACCACTTAGAATTACTGCTTCTGTACAGAAGGTACTCCTGCATTGCCTGTAACACTGAGAGAAGAAAGCTAGGCCCAGATCTAACTTGTGTGATTGTCAGAGACTCGTCAGCAAGCCAGAGTGACCTTTCTACTCAGTCACTGAGTAGCCGCTGGGATATCATAAGGTGTGCAGCTCCCACAGTTCAGGAGCACTTTGTAGGGAGTAGTAGCCTTTCAATGGTATGAAAGACTGGAGAGTTATACTGCATGCCACCACAGCCTCTAGTCCTCGTTCAAGCCACACTTGGAAGTCAAAAGACATTTTGACTTCATTGTGATTATCCAGGGAGAAACATGAGCAGGATCAGACTCAGAGGGCTGCTGAGACTTAACGGAAATCAAACCTAGCAGTAGACTTTGCTAGGGCTTTTCTTGATTTTTATTATTTTAGTTAGTGTCTATTTTAAATTCTTGATAGTATTCTAATTCTTGTGTTAGAATAAACTGAAAAGTACTTAAATACAATGTATTTTTCAAGTAAATAATTCATAAGATACTTAAAGCAGCTATATTTAAATGACGTCCAAAATGAATTTTTTATGATAGAAATCTATCAGTTTTCAACATTATAATCTCCAAAAGACGCAACACAAAAAGAGTTTTTTTGTGAATGTTTGCTTAAAATTGGAAGAGGTGATCATATGAGAGAGACATCTTCTTCCCTAAACCTGAGAGACATGGAAAGATAATCAACTTGTGCTGGTAAAGACAACACCAATTGGTCCAATCACGTGCTTTGACTTCTCTTACTTTCTCTGTTCATTTCCATTCTTTGTTAATCAGAATATGTCTCTAAGTTGCTAGCTATAAGAGCACTTTACTTAATCTTGTTAATCCATACCATTATATGAACTAATTTCCTATTTTATCTACCTACTCCCAGATTAAAACCGCACATTCTTTCCCCCATGCTTGGGAAAGCCAGGCCACAGTCATTCTCTCTTATTTTTATCATATTATGTCTGAGTAGAATTTATCATTTTATCTGAATCACCTTCTGACATTCACCTTTGGTAGCCATCAGTAAGACCTGATAGCTTAACAGTTATCTGTTTATTAAAAAAATCCACTCATCTGGGAAATGAATTATTTCAGCTGGACATATTCTATATAAGCTTTGATGTAAACAGTAAATCCAGAGTGTTCAACAACACTACTTTAGAGATCAATCTAATTACAGGCTATCAAAAGAGCGAATATAGCCAATTGCATTTCTAAAACCTTGCCCACACTAGCAACAGTTAATGGTGTTTTGGTGGTTTTCTACGAGTTTGGAACAAATACTTGGCTTTTAGTCTGAGAGTAATGCTGGACATTTCTGTCTGATGCTTGGGGGATTCAGCCAACGAACAGATACATTTGGTGAAGAATCTCATTCTAGTCATGCCCTCCCTTCCTAATTTCCCTTTTCACTGTTTTGTCGTCTTTGCCTGTTCCTCAGGGAACTGAGTGATTGATAGCCTAATCCAATGACTGTATTACAGCTGCCTCAACTTGGACTCTCTTCCTTATCATTAGCAGTTAGCCTATGGTTAAATTCACAGCTCACTGCTTGGTACAGCCCCTGAGATTTAAGGGTCTGGCCTTTAGAAAATATTTAACATAAAATTGAAATCTTGACATACTGAGAATTCAGTTCTCTGCAAGCCTTCTTTAATTAATCCAATGTACTGTACCATTGTTCTATATGAGGCTGTGACATGGCAAACTGTTAGTGAAGCTCATCGAGATGTATAATTTTAAATTAAACACTCACTTACATGTACCTACACTGCATTTGTTTCCCAAGTACATGTTCATGAATGTGAAAATTTAAATTCCTCTATAACAATAATAAAACACAAACCAATTACACTTCAAGAGTAAAGACTTTTCATTCATTTCAAGCCCGGAATGAGCTTTTTTTCCAAATTAAGAGGAGGAGAAAACACAGCTTTGTTCAAATGCTGTGTGTAAAGACTCATGCTTCATTCTTTTTCCAGGACTCATTTAATCTTTCGGTGAATGAAATCAATTATGATCATTTTTAATCAACTACAAACGGCACCTGCACTAAAAGTGTAAAGTGTTTTCTTTGTGAGAAAGAAATTGGCGAAAAAATATTTAAAGTGGTAAAAATATGCTTAGTTCTCTGACCTTATCTGGAGAATAATACTTATATTTAAATAGCTATGGGAAGGATGTAGACCTTGATCTATGCTGTAAACCTTTGCCCTACTTCCAGTCAGTCGATGAGCTGCAAGCTTCTATGAAAATGGCAGCTGAGTCCCAGATGAAAAATTATGCATCTCATAAACTGCTATTCTGCTGAAATGTCAAGCTATGGCAGGGCTGTACCTCAAACTCGGCACTTGGCATTTTCCTTCTGTCTGCTTTGTTGCCATGAAGCAAACATGAACAGTGAGGATTTGTGTAGGGCAGGTAGCAGGCGAGCTCCCTGTCAAAAATCTATTATTAGGGCTCTGATCTCTCCTGCACAGACCAGTGACGGCAGAACACTAAGAGAAATCAGACTGCTGCAAGGACACCACGGAAAACAGAGAACTCTTTGTGAATCCTGACACAATACATGCAAATAAGGGCTTTTAATGGCTGAGCTACATTTAAGAGAGACAGCAAAACAAAATTAAAATTACACTATGGCATATATTTGTTTTTTACTCCTATACAAACTGTTTTATAAATATACATTAATGTAAATAGTCTTTAACTCTTAGTAAATATTTATACTAAACAGAAGTGCCTATGCACACATACATTTTGTTTTGTTTCCAGTGATGGGCAGCTTTCCATTCATTTCTATGGACCAAAATCCACACTGCACAGTCACTGAGAGAATGGTGATTAGGAAACTGAATGCTCTTGGTTTTCTTTTTCACTTTTCTTTTAATGATATGTCATAAAATTAAAATTAAAAGGCAGCCCTTATTATTATAACTTCAACTTTTCCTTTTTCAATATAATTCATACATTTCAGATTAGAATATATGCTCCTACTAATAATGTCAATTATTCGTATAATGTATACATTTTAATTTAATGAAATAACACCTGCAAAGTGTTCCATTAAAAGTCACAATTGCTCTCTGACAGTGGTTTGTTTTTTTTTTAAAGGAGACAGCTCCACTAACTTTAAAAGTAACTAAAATTAACTGCCTCAGCTGGTTTCTGACAATTACACATTCCTACATTTAATGACTGAATCTGCTATCTAGGCATATTCCTTCTGACATCCCTTGTGGTCAGCTATGAAGTTAAAAACTACAACTTTCTGAATCTTTCTTGTTCTGGAAAACATATGTGCTCAAACATGCTATACACTATATTCATGCAAATAATACCAAAATACTACAGAACGTGATAACGGGACAAAGCAATAATGGCCCATGGAGCTGAGGTGTTTGAACTACTGCTATAAAATACTGCAATATTTTTGCCACAAAGCATTAAAAGGTTACATAGTGAGTACACCATAGAGAGATTTGCTTTTAAACTAAGTTTTTTGCGAAGTCCACTGTATGGTTTTATAAATTCATCCCCTAAGGATCTGGCTTCCAGACAAAAACAAAGAAACAAACAGATGACAAAGAACAAAAAAACATGGAAATTCAAACTGAACCTCTGCTCTGTTTTGCTTGCAATGGATATCCTATTGTGTTGCAATGTGATGTGTTTTATAAAACACATCTGGAATACGGAAGCACAGCATGAGAGCTCATGAAAAAAATTTCATTTTCTTCTAAATTTTAAAATACATTTAAAGGAAACAAATCTTAGGGAAGCGTGTAGCTGCTGACAATATATTAACATTTCATATTAACATTTCTCTGGGAAACCTGGCATCTTATTCTAGTTCCTATA
Organism: Pterocles gutturalis; assembly: GCF_000699245.1. Classification (NCBI taxonomy): domain Eukaryota; kingdom Metazoa; phylum Chordata; class Aves; order Pterocliformes; family Pteroclidae; genus Pterocles; species Pterocles gutturalis. Next base: position 22,763 of record NW_010124474.1, read on the forward strand.
AAGTATGCATTTTCAAAATAATTTACACTTATACAGACTAAAACATCTCTTTCAGAGCCAAAGGTCATTATTCTTTGTGAGGATAAAAAAACAGCATTAGCTTCTTTTTAAGAAATAAATACCCTGCACTGCATGCGCATAGGAAGAACTCTAGGTAAAATCTCATGTATTCTGTATTCTCAAACCTGACATACTGCTGGGTCAACTCTAAAATCACCTTAGTGGAAATCAAACTATGTCTCTAATCGTGTAAACACACATGATAGTTATACAGTTTGGGAAGCCATATCTTAATTTTAGTATTTTTCTTTCATCATAAGAGCTTATTTCCTTAACCATATTTTGGAGGCTCCATTAGGACATTTCCACTTTTTAAGTAATGGGCAGTTCCTGGAAAGTTATAAAAAATGGATGAAGACTGGGATCCTCTAAGCACAACGTCCTCTCATGTAACATGACCACAGAAATCCATAGGGCTACTATAGCCCTTGGGCTCAGCTGAGCCTCCACAGTGCCAATTAGAAATGAATTTTATTTAGAAAACAATAATTTGTCCAAATTAAAGTGATTTTTTTTCCTGCAAACATTTTTTGGCACCAGGATAGAAGGTGAGGAAAAAACAGAGATTTTACAACATTCAGTAGTCAAAGGGTAAACTGGGAATCTAGAGGACTCCAGTTGGGACCCAGGCTCACACCTGGGATTTAAAACTGGCTCTCCCAAGTCAGGCTTGTGTGCAGGTCAGCAGGCTGTGCTAGTATGAGTGTGTATCCTGTGAGAGCTGTTTCACTTTGGATTAATAATTCAGTATTTGCAGGGAAGTGGAGAAGAGAGAGACTAATCCTACAGTCTAGTAGTCAAACACCCACCTGGGATACTGGGATACCTCCCTGTCAAAACCACCCAACAAGCAGGGGTAGGAAGGAGGAAACAGCCATGCCTCTTACAGCTTAGCAATTTTCAGCTGATCAAATTAGATCAAAACAGGAAGGTCACTGCCCGAGCACTGGCTGGAAAGAAAACATTGACTGTGACAACTCAAAGCTAAATGGGGGTTTTAAAGCAATCTCATTAAGTCTCTACTTCTTTAAAAGATTTTAAAAATGTTTTAAAACAACAGAGATGCAAGTCTGTTCTCAAAACATCTCAGGATCTGTCAATGAAGCCAATAAACTTTTTTAAAAAATTATTTTTATGTACTTTAGACAAACCATAGGAAACTACCTGTCATTTAGTAATTTAAAAGGAGTTAAATTCTCTTTTCAGTATCTCTCTTTTCTGGAAAAACATATAGCTGCATATAGCTGCTTCCGTATAAGGCAGACAAGATGAGGAGGAAAGAGGAGGCCAAGGGGAAGTCGAATACGTAAAACCTTTCTTCAGTACCTGGCCATGTGGGAGCACATTTTTGAACAGCGGAGGTCAGGGAGGACGGCAAGTCAAAATGTCAGGCTGCTGCTAGGACGGGGCGTTAACATACTTTCATTATTTGCTCTTCGACGGAAACCTTCATCAAACTCAGTGGAGTGAGTTTGCACTCACTTGGAGAGGGAAACCTGTACTGTATTAAGAAACGTGTGGACGTAATGAATGTATAAAACACTGGAGAACAGCTGTCCTTTGAGAGAACAACTTCCTCCCCGGCTGCTGCCCCCCTCAGCAGGCGCTGCCCTCCCCGCTGCCACGGGCGCCATGAAGCGCCTTCCTCCCTGCAGGCCCTGCCAGCTGCATGGCGGGATCCAGGCCTGAGCTTTCAGCAAAGCCCTTCAGCAAGCAGAGACAGGGGCCAGCCTGCAGCCTTATTTCGGGGTGCATAGTCCTGACTTTCTCGTTTTGAGCTGCAGTGGCTCACCTCCAGCCTCTGCTGGCCTCCTCTTGCACACTGCAGCCCTCCACCGAGGCGCGGGGCTCCCTCAGCTCTCTGAGGAGCAAAGGGAAACGCAGAGCGCAGGGGACAGAGCTCGTTTCTCTGCGTAACACCAAGGGAGCAACGTGTCCCTGCTGCTGACGGTGGACCCTAAGCTCAGCAGCTTCTGCTTTTCACTCTCTGAAGCAAAAACATCATTCAGACAGAGCAACTCCTATCCTAGCAGGCAATGCTACTGCAGATAGGGCAAGTTTCCCATGATCTGTGTGTAAAGAGGAGAAAAAAGATAAGCTAACCTGGACTGATCTAAAATCTAGTTTAATCCAGCACTCCAGAAATACTCCGTTGCGAGCCTTTCCTCACTGTCTGGGTGATGCGAGGGTCACCAGCTCTGGGGCCAGCCCCCACCACCCCACACCACGCATCACCACAGGTGCTGCACCCTGAGGCAGACTCCTGCCACACCTGTACCGCCGTGCCCAGCGAGCCACACACATCTCTAGTCCAGAAAATAACTAAAATCTGTGCAAGGGGAAAAAGTCCAGAGAGGGGGACACAGCTTGCCATGCCCTGTATCTGCTCTAGGTCTGTACGCTGTACACAGTGTGACAAACCAGCTGTGCTTTGGTAAAACACATGGAAAAGGGGCCAGACTCATTGCTTCCATGATAGCGCTGACTTTCACTTTAAAAATTAATTCTCTCTTGAGAGGAATTATTTGAAAAAAACAACAAAAACTTACTGACTATCAGATAATAAAATAGAACAAGAACTTTAAACAAATAAAAATAGAAACCCAATACTTGACAAAGCGACTTTCATGCCAGGACCACAGAGCACTTCTCAACAAGCCTGTGGGCATGCAAGTGGTGTTACTGTCATTTCAAGACAGCAGAAACAAAGCACTGAAAGGTCAAGTGTCTGGCTGCAGGCCACGTGGCTGAGCCCTGGCATGGCCGGGAACAGACCTGAGGAGTATGGCCACCCTGCCCCTTGCTCTGACATGACAACACGCTCTCCCATTTTTTGTCTTCTCATAAGCATGCTAGTTCCCTTGATTTAAAATTGCTTTCCTGCCTTCATAAATTTGTATTCTGCTATAGCCTGATCGCTGAGCAGAAAGTGTTGCAGAGTCTATTGACTTTATTGGCTCAGTGGCTTTCTTTCGTGCAATGAGTTGTGGGATTGAGACCTAGTGATGTCAATTATCAGCAAGAAACCTTTATATATTTGTCTTCAACACTATGCTCTTTCAGAACATAATAAATTGACAGCACTTCCAGTGGTTTTCATGTTTTTAAATAACCAGATCTACGTCACAGGTAATGGTGCATCCTAAAAAATGACATTTCCTTTGATACATGCAAAACTTCAGGAAAAAACCCCATTTTTATACTTACACACACACATATATATAATAATAAAAGATACAAAGAACTTTTCCTCAGGTCCCATTTATAACAGAATTATACACCACAGAAATGCTGGTATGTCCTCCCTTATAGCTGAGCATCCAGGTGCCACTGTAATTTTTGCTACATACATGTTTTAAATTTGCAACATAAGAGACACACTTTTCATAATGCAGTCATTTTATAGATTTTATTAGACAGACTTATGGTAGGAAGGAATATTCAGAAATTGCAACTTAAATGAGAAAATGTGAATGGTGTTACTTATATAAAATACTACTGCAATAGTTCTTTTATTAATTTTTAATGCACAGCACCCACTGTGACCTCCTTTATTCTTTTCCTGTCAACATGGCAGGCTAGAGAAATTGAAATGGGCTGTAGCTGTTTTCTTCTTGTTCCCCTCTTCCTCACATTTTGCATAATATTAAAATATAATATCTTATTGGACTGTCACTGTGAAATAATCATTATGCAATAGGCATAACAATTTTTTCTGATTGTTATCTCTTCCTTGCTTTTCAGCGTTCTCTAAAAATTTCCAAATTCCATGTAGTTATCTAAGGCAATAAGGCAATCTTCTACTGAATACACTCATCTGAGTTAAAGTTTGTTTAAAAAGTATCTTTTGCTACATTTCTTACGGTTCTCTAAGGATGACACCAGTCACATAAAATAAAGCATTTTTGGCCTATCTGTTCTCCTCTGATTACGTTTTTTGGGTGAGGTAGGAGGCGGGTCCAACAAAATAGTGTTTGGCTCAATCAGGAGGATGCTATTACTTCTGTTATGTATATTTACTGCTTCCTCTATCACCAAGGGGACTAATCTCCATACCAGCAAAGTCAAGAACCTCACAGTATTGTCTTTGCAGGGCCAAGTTCATGTTGTCACAGCAACAGAGTGCACAGGGTCAATAGACTAATACATTAGTGTGCACAGGCACTGAACTGGAGTGTAAGTTTTGCTGCTGGTTTTAAAATTAAAATGTGAAGCAGGACTTGGAAATATGGCCTACGCAAGATAGTCGTGTACATCTCAAGGAACAGGCTACAAAAACACACATATATTTGCCTAATACAGTCTATAATTTTTACTGCAGTAGAAAGAGGAGGAAATCACCTCTTTGGAAGAGGTGCACTCAGTGGGAAGAAGGGAGGAAAGCTATAGTTCCAGCTATGAAACATATACTGCATTTGGATTGTTGATATTTCCCCTTGCGATGCCCTTTCATTAGCCTCTGTCTAACATGGGGCTTGACAATTGTGACAGAATGAAAAATTTGAGGAAAAGCGAGGGTCACAAGAGAAGAGATTTCCTTCCCTCTCCAGTGACCCTATCACAGTATTCTGCTGCAGCGCTTTACCATTAAGGAAAGGGCAACCCAAGAGCCTTCACACTTAATCTGTTCCATCTGTCATGACTATTAGAAACATTGACCAGCAGTGAGCTTTAAGGACTCGATGAGACTGCAGACATGATATTCTAGCCTGCTACAAGGACCTCCTGATGTTTTGAAAGCCTCCAAGGAAGTACTATGCATCAAAAAGGGCAACACCTACCTGACACACCACCATATGTGGTCCTCAGTCCTCCACCAACTGCTGGCCAAGGTGTGCTGTCTGCTTTCAGTCCCATCAGTCCTGACACAGTGTTGGTGGCTGTAACACCATCTGCGCCACCTGTGAAATAAAAGGTCAGTCACTTTTTGTTAGATCATGTGTATAAGAACAAGAGAGGAAAAAATACAACAGAAAAACTATGAAACTGTGAAATAATTGGAATTCAAATAAACAGCTGAAGAAAGAAAGCAACGAACTGTAAAGGTGATGTGCAGAATGGTCCTTAAGAGCAATCCTGGGCTGATAAATTTAACACTAACTTCAAGGCAGGCTGCATCAGCTGAAAGAGCTATACGGGCTATAAGACAGCATGTGGAAACACTGGGGCTGACAGGCAGATCTCTGCCCTTCAGCTGTGTGGGACAGAATGTGCTACAGTGGTTGTTCAAAACCTGGAGGTGCCCCAGCACAGGGGTCACCTCCTCCAAGCTGATGACGCCAACTCTGCATTGATGGAGCCAGTCCATATTCTCGTTTCTCATTGTGAGGAGCAAGACAAAATGAACAATGTGACAGAGAAATTATGACCATGGTTCTAAGTGATGGATTAATACACCTACTTGCAAACTAGTTTTCCATGTTGTACTTTAAGCTCTAAGGGGAAAAAAAAATAATATATATATATATACATATATAACTTCAAATGGTGTATTTCTGTTTTCTCAGGATACATATACCTTTTTCACAACTAAATATAGGACTAGGGGAATTTACAGTGGCATGCTAAATGTATAAATATTATAGAAATAGAAGCTTGAAAACACACAAACATACGTGATTCATTGTTAACAGTCTAATATAGTTTTCTTCATATGTGCTATGTTCTAGAAGCATGGACAAAATTAGGAAGCCTATGATCACTGTGCTTATTCTAAATACATCAAATAAACTATTTTCACATTAGTTTCTGTTGTTATTTGTTATTATTCCAGCAACTGCCCTGTCTTCCCCCATCCAGCAAATTAGTAAAACTGCACAGCTTGTGCACTCGAGACGGTTACCTTCCTGCGCAGCCATCGCAATATTCACAATATCAGTGACATTTGGGGTCAGCTTGGCAAAGAAAGGAATCTGAACAGCTTGCCTCACCCAGCGACAGATGTTCCGTACCAGCTCTGGATCCTGTTCAAATAGGTCAGATAAATATAGAACATAATTAAAAGTAATATGAACAAAAGGTATATCAAGGAAATAGAAAACTTTGCTATGAGTGGCTATACTGCGATTTTGTGAAATTACACATCAGGATCAAACCTCTTCTCATTAGTTAACTTATTTCAGACACACTGAGTAACTGCAAATCCATTACAGAAAGGTTAGTTCATGAAAAACGGAAAATTTGCTTGCTTTTTTTCCCCAAAAGACAAAGATATCACAAAATGTTCTCTTCCCAGAGAGGAGAAAATGTCGTTTTGCATGACAGAGACTTTCTTTACCCATTTATTTTTAAAATTACTTTTAATGACTCACTGTATGTAAGGTATATTGAAAATAACCAGTATCCCATAAAATAATGTGAACCTGAAGCATTGGCTGATTGTGCTTTGATCAGAACAACAAGGATGAGTCGAGGTTGCAGGGCTATCAGAATGCAATTCAGCATTTCTGAACACTCCTCTGACTTCAGAGAATAACTTGGGATGGCCATAGTGTAAATGAAAGATCAAAATCTTCTCTGTTAAAGCCATAAATCGAAATCTTCATGTGTTGGCTTTTCATGATTTCCTGGCATTTACTTCCCTTATGGAATACATCTCCCATAGACAGTAATCAACTATCTTTTCCATTGAAAACAGCTCAGTGGAACTAACATTCTGTGTCTAGCACATTTAATCGTTACTGTTCAATACAACTCTTAGGGTATGGGTTGTTGTTTTTTTTCTGTTGGCTATTGATAATGCTCTTAAATACCTTACAATTTGCAGTACTGATGCATGTAGAACATGGTGGGTGATCTGCTTAAAAATTGAATGGCACTATTACAGGATTTAGTACAACCACAGTGTAACCTGTGGGTAGGCTAATTGGTACCACAGCAATTATTTACATTTACTAAATCTTTTTCACTCTCTCAATTAATTCTGTCATATATAAATAATATTCTCCCATTTGGATATTGTAAAAACTCAGAAAGCTGCATTGCTATGTAGTAACTGAAAATGGGTTGAGCTTTAATTAATTTAGTTTAAGACAATCCAGGGGACACCAAGGTTGTCAGTCTAGTGAACACACAGGAAATACCCCCTTGTTCTTTTTTCTTTTTGCACCAATGCTTAAATACAAACAACAACAAAAAAAACCCCACAGGCTGTGTTCCTGGAAAGTACACAGTGCTTGACATGAATAGTAAAACCCCGAGATTTAGCTGTGCCATTCCAATAAAAATGGTGATCTCCCCGCCCATGCAGCTTCCATGAAATATGTATGAAGGCTGCACTGGCAGTATGAGAGTAGTTGCATCTTTGACTTTCATTTCTGTTTTGAATTTCCTTGAGGCCCAATGCAGAAATGAGAGACCCTCTAGAAGACACAAATTGTATATCCTTTATGTTAATTCTTCTCCTTAGAAATCCTTGTAATAATGTTCAGGATGTTGGCACCACATAACTCATTATGCTGACTTTGTCATGCTTATAGGGCTGCCATCAAAATTCTTACTCATACACAGACTAGCACTTTAAAAAAATACAATTATTTTAAGCCATATTGAATAGCTTGTTGGGAGATCTCTTTCATTCATATAAACCCAATTTCCATCCTACCTAAGACAATTTAACTAGTTTATCTTTCTTAAGAAATAATAATTTCACCTTTTTTTTTTTTTTTTTCCCCCAAAAAAAGTAAGCAAAGACCTTAATTTTCCATCAGTTCTGCTTTTCCCATGCCAAGATTAATGCAATGAATGTAGTGGAAGTGTCTTCAGTTTCTCAAGCTAGCAAACAGTTTAAATATCTGATTACACAGCACACGTTTAGACAAAGTCCTTTTGAAAGGCTAACTTGTATCAGTCTTGGAAACCCGCCCATTTTCGGTACCCATAAAACTGCAGGCAACTTAATAGGAAAATAATCTGAAAACTCAATTGGAAGAAATGAAGTCTTTGATTTTACTTCACTTAATATTCCAAGGAAAAAAAAAGAACGTTTAGTGAGGAAAGATGGAAAAAAAATTTTAAAAAAATTAAGAGGGCTTTGTCACATAGTGAGACAATCACTGATAGGAATTGGAATTTCCATTAAATTTGACAATTTTGGATTGAAACAGGTATTTCCAAAGCTGATTTTTTCCCCATAATATTTTATCTAATTAATTCACTCATTAAATAAATATCATATAAAGATAATGATGGATAGCTTAAAACAAATTATGGTTTACCCTTGTGCCACCCCCAAACCACATGCACATGTGACAGATCTCACTGCTTCCCTTTTCAGTGTGAGTCCTACAGTGGAGCTGTACTGGAGCAT
>NW_010124475.1:0-556 GCF_000699245.1 Pterocles gutturalis
AATCTGTGGCACTGCTGATTTCCATAAACCTGGTTCAGAGTCAAACCTACGGAAAATTTCTACTCAACAACCTAAAAGAAAGTCTACACAAGTTATACGATTGTCAAGAAACTGAAAATAGTTTACAAATGCAAAATTAAGAAGAGACACCAGTTTTCAATCTAGACAAAAGCCTCTGAAACCGTTACCAAGGCTTTCCGTGTCACTTGAGCACTGAAGAAAAAAAAAAATTAAGTGTATCTTGTTAACCATAGAAAAGACAATGTTACATGGTAAGAAAAACGTTTACTACATTACTGGCATGCTTGAGACAAGGATTCACCATGTGCAATTTAGTCAAGTACAAACACGCACTACCATATACACGTACAATCCAACATAAACAAAATAAGAGTTTGCACAGCGAAAGCCTTAGCAGATGGCCCTGCTAGACCACTTAATCCTTGTCTTGTGGAAAGATACCTGCAAAAAAGTACATAAACTTTTCTACGAAGTTTCCGTTCTTAAAAAACTGTCATTTTAGCTATCAGGACTGCAAGACCAAGAATATAAAAAA
>NW_010124476.1:0-233 GCF_000699245.1 Pterocles gutturalis
CCACCTCGCTTGTGCCACACTGGGGGTTAGGCTGAGCTCCCGGGGATTGTGGGAACCCACCCGCTGCCTTCCCACCCCCCTCCTGAGAAAAGACACAGATTCCTTCTTATTTTTAAGGCCAGAGAGATCATCTCAAGCTAAAAAAAATAGTCCCAGCAGCTCGCCGGGAGCCTGGGACCTCTCACCCAGCGGAGGTCCTGCCCTGGGAAGAGCCAGGCGTTCCCACCACTGTG
>NW_010124477.1:0-229 GCF_000699245.1 Pterocles gutturalis
ACTTGGTGGAGAGGGAAATGGGTGGGCAAAGCCCCCCTTGAACCCTTGCACAGCATCTTGCACCCTTGCACAGCACCTCCCTGACCCTTGCAAAGCCCCTTGAACCCTTGCAAAACATCTCAAACTCTTGCACAGCAGCCCTCAAACCCTTTGCAAAGCACTTCGAACCCTTTGCAAAGCCCCTCTGACCCTTGCAAAGCACTTTCAACCCTTGCACAGCCCCTCGAAC